>NC_072045.1:0-158764 GCF_027791375.1 Indicator indicator | reverse complement strand
AACTCTCTCACATCCCCTGTGATTTAAGAGGCACTCCTAAAGTATGAAATGAATATAACAGTCGCCTATCATGCACAGTGCGTTCTGCAAGCACACACCCTCCTAATGAAACCCAAGAATCTCTTACCAACGATACATCCTCAATCCATGCAAATTCCTCCACCCACATGCTGTGTCTCCGACCCTGCATAGCCACGATATCGCGACCTCTCGCCTTATTCCCCCAATGACAGCCCGGACTTACCACTCTGATCCCCCCTTAGAGCTACCAACTACCAAACTTCCACAGACCCCCTCCAAACGCCAAATTTTGCACAAGGTCCAAGGCCCACCTCTTGTTTATCAAAACAAATCACTACACTCCCCCAAGTACTTTTTTCCTCTTGCACAAAGCCCTACAAAGAAATAAAGGTCCTTGAACAATCTAAAACAACAACTAATAATGAGATTTTATTTTAAATAAAGCATAATCCTCTATAAACTACTCAAGCAGAGTCTTCCCCCTTTTAACACGAACAAGCTCAGGTTTATTAATGCAGCATTTCCGACATAACACTCAGTATTCATTTTCATTCCCTAAGCCCTTTACAATAGCACTGCTACTGAGCAGTTCTCCCGGCCAAAAGCGCTCAATCCTGTCTATGCATGTTACTGCCAAAGCTCAACAAATCACTGTCTTTCAAAAACTCTGCCTCGAAGCCACCAGGATAGTTATGGGCTCTCTCATACAAACTCACCCCTCACCCCAACCCTACTATAATTGAAAACAAAAAAAATAACACACATTATAGCATTCTTTATTTCAAAGCCATTTGAGAAACGAGCCTTAATACTAATTCTACCCGAGTTGTTCAAAAGTTACCTGCACCAAAACAATTTCCTCTAGGTTTTCGGACATTTGCTTCACAGGCCTAAACTCTACGAACCACCCAGAACTGCACCAAATACAAAAAAAAACCCCTTTTACACACTTTCAATCTTCGCGATAACCAAAGAACACTGCATCCTGTCAATACAGGCATCTACCTATCTCTTCACAAATTCTTATAACTATGACGCCAGCTTCTCTCCCATGACAAGTCTATCACCTTAAGCATTCATGCCCCTTCAAATATCTTATTTATTATCATTCCCATCAGTGAAACCCCTCATCATCACTCTGTTCTTAAATGACCCTCTCTCAATCCCAACACACCCATCAATTTAGCAACATACAGATAATACCTAATTAAATGCGCCTGAACTTCTATACATCTTAAGATAAATCTCCCTACAAGTTCTCTACTAATTCTCTCAGAAAAGTACACACGAAACCGTTGCTCGGTCTCTCTGCGTGCAACATTCCTTCGATTAAAGAACCCACAAAAAACAAAATCTCAACAGAAAGGATTTCCTGACAAAAGCCGCAACAATAACCTGAGCAACCACTGCACACTTTGAGATATTTACCGCTAGGCCTAACTTTGAAAACATCCCTGCATGCACTATGGCTAATGACATACAAAAAGCATAATAAGCGCACCTAACCACAGTGCGTAAGAACAAGGCCCCTCATTACACTCACCTGCTGTCTTTAATCCTTGATTAAAGCTATTGCTTGACCCAATTTTCCCCCCAGAACCAGCTCTTATTTACTCTTTAGCGCTCCACCCAAAGATAAAAAACTCAAAACCAAAACCCAAAGCAATAACCGAACAAAAAACCCCCCAACCAAACCGAACCTAATCACCCCAAAACCACACACCAAACCAAAACCTACTAATCTACTAAAACAATAAACAAAATACCCACCAAACCAAACACTTCATGCCTATCGGCCTCTTCATACAGCGTTATGGCATTACACCCTCTCTGACATTTTGACAGACAATCCAACGTCCTGCGTACAAGCACTATTCACTACCCTTCCCCATAAAGGCCCACAGTCTTTTGAAAGATCCCTAAATGAATCCAAGTGCGCTCCTAATCTGCCAATTGCGAGTACTACCTCACTACATTCCCATCAGCCAAACAATATCGCGTATCCCTATTATTATTTAAAGTCCACGGCAAATGCGCTAGAAAGAATTATAAAATCAAACAAACAAGACATTTCGTATCTTTTCAACACCAACTAACCACTGCACCTTGTATAATTAATCCCTCGGCCATGCAGACTCTATCACTTTCCTGTCTTTCTATATTTGCGCAACCATCAAATCTGACAACCTTCTCTGAATTACATTTCATCCTAACAGAAGCGAGAAAACAATCTACAATGACACCTCATACCTCAAACCATAAGGAAAATAACAAGAATCAGTTGAATCTTTCTTGTTATGGACTTGCAGAAAAGAGGACCTCCCCAAGGATCAATACCATAGCGATCTTCCAACCCCACCTGCCAAACCTAGCACTAGAGCCACCACCTAACCATCTAACACTAGATCACAGTTGCCACCTCAGCAGACGTTTCCCACACTCGCAAAGCCTAGCCTTTATCTAAACACACCTCTCCCACGCGAATGGGGCTAATATCTAACCACACATCCAACACTTCTTACCCACCCCAAATCCCTGGTTAACTCTTTCCAGGTCTTAACCCTCTCACTCTACACTGGGTGAAGAATTTCTTCTAACAACCAGCCTGCCTATCTGACCTCATTTCTCTACTTTATCTGAGCCTTCTCCATATCACTCCCCCTATCCCCCGAATCATAGACCTTATCAACCCTCTAAAAACTTCCCTCCCCTAGATTTCCTTCGTACTCACACCCTCTCACTTCCCCCCCCTTCAGATCGTATTGCCCACTAGTAACATGCCTTCCTCAGATCCCCTCATAGTTCCCAAGACGAATACCCCGAACGCTTTCATCCTTGTCCTCACCACCCCCAAAGATAAGGCTAGCCAACAACCAAGCCCTCTGAATCATCCTCCTCATGGCCCTTCCTCTGACAAGTTTGAGAACCTCATAGGTGCTTGTGCCCACCTCTCCAAGCCTGTCAATAGCATTCCCTCTGGCGACTAAGCATACACCTCTCAGCCTGTCTCTTGACCCACCCCCCAAGCTTCTGTGTCATCCAGCAAACTTGCGACTGAGATGCACACTCAGATGCCACAAACTGTCCCCACCTTTCACCAAACAAACAGAATGATTAAACCACAGATCAAGGTCCCACGTACTCGCGATCCATTGCGAGAGACCACCAACCCATTGTTTCTAGTTGAGCGGAATCAACCCAAAGAGATCACAAGACACAATGGGGCGTATACAACGCGACCTGAACTCTCACTCTCAGTGAACTCATCCACCTCAATCTCGCGGAGACACTCTTCTAAACCTTCACTGCCTCTGAAAGGGTGACACGCCACACTGAACCCAACAGGCCGACGCCCAGAGAGTCAATTCGAGGATTCTCTCTCTGGAACTTTTTTTTTTCAAAATCCTGCCTTAGTTGCTCCATATGTTGGCAGCCCTTAACGGTGCATTCCCTATTTAACCAGAGACTTTGGACTACGAGCATACTCATCCGCAACGCGCTCCAGAGGTTCCCTTCCCAACCACCCTCACATAAACTATCAACCTACAGGATGACGCGCAACAAAGCACACATCACCAGAATCAACAGAATCCTTATTGTTGAACAGAAACCTTATACTCATCAATCTCGAAGTCCAACAAACAACAGTCTTTCATACCCTTCCTATTGCCTACCACAGTTCAAGATATCATTTGTAAAGCTATAAAAACAGTACAGCTGAATATGCTTTCTCTCTTTCTTGGCGGGACCAAAGCAAACTGGACACATACAATAAGCAGCCATATAGGAACACATAGAGTATCCAGGTGATGATATTAACAAGAAGCCTAATCATGTCAGTCAAATGAGTATGAAATAATGGCATTCGTTAGTTTTCTCATGACAAGGATAAGCCTTGCAATTCCCATGTTGAAAACGAACAATTCAAACTAAACTCATCAGACATAATACATGTTCCCAAACCCTTTAGATGTTATAGATGTAGAATCATTACACATTTTCCAGAAACACTGCATTATATTGCTACTGTAATATGCCAGTGCACTAAGAGTTTATCGGCCGAACATTTTTTTCATCAAAAAATAAAGGAGATGTATAACCAACCTCTTAGAAAAAACATGTTTACGGTGATCTACCTTGCGGACTCTGCAAACAAAAGGTCAAGACTATCAGCGGAACGCACAAAAAAAAAACAAACAAACAAAACACAAAAAACATAATATTCGAATTTTGCTTTCGTTCTTTACGGAACGAACTGGACACACTCACAAAAGCGCGCACCCCAAACCACAAAAACAAAAATACGTTGATCCGTGATTTTATTTTCTCTTTTTTTTCCCCTCTATTCCCAACATAGTTTACAATAGGAATGATGGGTCGCCTTTGATTCTTCCTGCTTACTACAAAGATGGCAAGAGAATGAGAACTGATAGCGCCGGCCAAGACATCCCTTTCCCACAAACGACACCGCATCCTTTTTGTCGTGACAGGTGATATCAAAGCAGTGAACACACTTTCTCCTCTGAACAACAGCAATGCGCGGTCTTCCCAAATCGGACGTCAAAAACAAGCATAACACTCGTGATCACAGCACAGAACATCACTATATTCCTCGGCTCGTCTACTCGACCACTACTCCATAAACATAAATCTAATAATAGAAAAATTCACACACGAATTTACTGTCAACTCGAACCACAAACAAATATAAGCTCTACAAATGCCTACGATTCATTTTACGATGCAGAACTCCACTTCCATCAAATCTCCATAGTGTTCATGCCTCACGCTTCTACTTGGGGAACTGACTGCGAGTCTCTTTTAATTGAATAGTTTTTCTATAGCGCTTCTCCTGAATAGCACTAGTGAGAAAAGTCACCAATGGCTCAGCAGATCCGATGGACACCACCGGACCCGGTCGGTATTTTATAAGTTCTAAAATTGGTCCTTATTTCAGATATAGGAATTCTAATAAATCGTATGAGCGCGCAAAAATCGCTCACATTGAACCTCTGGATCGTTAACAATGAATGGCTTTTGCCTACACTAAAAATAAAATGTCTCTCCTTGGACTATTCAGTAGCCTAACAACACATAAAACATACAGTTCGATAAGCTCCTGATCACTCAAAGCACCACTTCTTATCTGCCACGAATACAATAAGCAATCTGAAATCCACTCTGACGCATGTATACACAGAATTTTCTTTCTTTCTATTAAATAAGATCCAAAAAAACATGCGCTCAGCACTTCCTAAAACTCTCCATTGCCTCCAAAATGTCTCAAAGAGCTTCTTCGAAATATCTTAATCATTCAATACTTGCCAAAATCTACTCGATCTCACTCACACTCACACCCTCAAACAAAATCCGATCCCCAACCATAAAAATTATGCCTCTATAATTATCAGAGCCTCTAGAAGGAGTTGGTCTGCCCTACACTCATCATTTATAATGATGCATTCCAATCATGAAAATCATACAACACAAGCTGTCAACGCATCAATAACCTCTCTCATATATGAGTTCCTAACGCGCCCTTCACCTTCTAATAAATTCCACCCTACATAATTGTATTAATAGCGACAAATCTATTAAATACTGTGAACACTTCTAGCCAGATTTAATTGAACTTTTTATACTCATGCATTCACCATTAAAAGCGCTTACAAGCATGATAACTCCCACGTGTCATGCGTAACTCTTCTTCTATCTACATGACCACACCCAAACCTCTTATTACAATCTCATACAGTTCAAACCAAATCTGAAAGCAGTGAAATTTTTGCCGGGCACTGGCAATTTAACTCTTCAAGCAACATCAAGCAGCTAACGCAAACGAACACCACTACAAAACACAACAAAAAAGCTAATAACCAGTCCAAACCCCTCCATCTATTTGTAAAACTTCACACATTTTACCTTAGAATTTAAACAGACCCATTACAAAGAGCAACCACCACATGAATATATACCAGCTGTAGATTTGAATAATTTGAGGGTAAACCTCATAAAAAATGTTTCTGACGCAATTACTGTCGTTACTCTTCACTTTTCTCATACAAAACATAATTCGACATAATCATCAATATTTGCCGAACCTAACCAGGCCTCAATGTAATTGCTTAATGCGAAACCAAACCATGCTTGTACTTGTAACTATCTCAAGAAACTCAAGTTGTCTGCTCTTACAGCCTCTGATATAACACAAGCACAGAACATGTTCGAGGACCATAAAAATGCTCACTAACAAGTTTTACACAATACACTGTTTACATCGTCTTCTCCTGTAGCTGAATGAGCAAATTGCTCTGCTAATAATTGAGGAAGAAGCGTGCATTTTTCCATAAACAAAACTACGTTTCCATACAAAAAAACTACCACATCTATCTATATACTGCCTCAAATTGAAAACAAACATACACCACGCATTATGTTAAAAGCGTATACTGCATTGATCGCACCAGAATTAATGCCTTATGTTAAAAACAAATGTGCAGGCCGGTTCCCCAGGTCAGTTCCTATCCAAGCGTCTGACTCATTTTCAAAGCATTTAAAGGCACTAAGAAATAAGACATCGAAGGTGAACAAGGAACTGCAACTACATATTCCTAACTTTTTCACTCTTCTAGGTTAACGTCACTGTTCCTCGAACAAACCAGAGAATGATTATATTTGCAAAGCTTTAGTTCATAACCCCGCCACAACCAAACTAGCTAAGTCAGTAAGCAGACAGATGTTACTTCAAATATCCTTAGCTACAAAACCAAAAAATTACGATTCTAAATCATAAAAATGCTCTAACACTCTAATTGAAATGAACATACTTCTTCAGCTCTTAAAAAGAAAATACGACAGCTCTTTCCTACCCTCACCCCTACCCTCCCCTACCAATAACCTTTCCCCATCCTTCCCGTCCGATCCTCTTCCTTTCACCCTTCTCCTTCCTTCCCTCCTTCTCCTTCTCTTCCTATCCCTTCCCTTCCCCTTCCCTTCCTTCTCTTTCCTCTTTCCTTTCCTCTCCCTTTCCCCTTCTCCTTCTCTTTCTCTTCCTTCCCCTTCTCCTTCCTTCTCTTTCCTCTTCTTTTCCCATTTCCTCTCCTATCCCTCTCCTTCCTTCCCTTTCCTTCCCCTTTTCTCCTTTCCCCTTCCTTCTCCTCTCCTTCTCCTTACTCCTTCTCTTCCTTCCCCATCCTCTTTCCCCTTCTTCCTTCCGTCTACCTTTCCTTATCCTGTTCCATCATCCTATAATCCTGCCTGCTCCTCTTTTTTTCCCTACTTTGCCCGTGTGTGCCTTGCCTCCCTCCCTTCCAACATTTTTCCTTCCTTCTTCTTCTTCCATGCGTGCTATTTTTCATGCTATAGTTCAAAGAGAGATAACTTCTGTGTTTTTTATTTTTATCTCAGACGGGCACACAAGGGCGTCCAGTTCCTGCCCCTAAGTCCCAAAAGAGGTAAAAAATTAGTCTGGTAGCTAGTAGAGAGTGCGTCAAAGTTTTCCATTCTTCGGGTGCTATTAGTCTCTAAACTCAGCCTGGAAGTCTCTCTCTTACTATATTAAACAACAAAACAAAACTCATGCACCTAATTGACCCTACTACACTCAAATCCATTATTTCTCCATCAACACATTGTTGCAATAATAAATTTCACCTATCTAGGCGCCTAGGCAGGTTCTTAGTTGGCAGAAGCAAGACAACTATTACCAAAGTACTATTTTCTGCCAGTTTCATAGAAGAGGCAGCGGATATACCAACATTACACTCTCTCTTAACATTCTCTGATCCTAATGCGATGGGCGTTGTCAATTGATAGAGTTCATAAAACTTGATCTAATATCCTTCACGTGCTGCATTTCCTGTATTTAAAAGCAAGACACCATTTGATGTTCAAAATTTCCCTACTAAGTTGGACGTCTCAATCTCACCAGATACGTGAATCTGTGGAATTTAGCACAAAACGACTTAAACATTCCACCTGACACATTTTTCCACTATTAATCCAATAGTACCAACAAAGGACCATATCTAGTACATCTTAACACTAACCACCAAATCCCAACACCAAAATGAATTAGTCTAAAAAAATATATTTGTGTGATGTACTAACAGTTCCTTACTAAAAAGGTTTTCTCATCCTTCTGGTGAAATCAACTAAAAGAAAGAATGAGTACATGCACCATTGTTACTTCTCACAGCGGTCAAAGCTATTTTAAGAGAAACCACAGTATGAGCAAAATTTGTGTAAAGCCACAAATTTTATTATAAAAAACTTCCCCCTATGATGAAAATCTATCATCTTTGTTCCTTGCTGTCACGGAGCGAAAAGCTATCTTCTCTATCTCTTCGTACTTACAACCACAAGCGATATACTACAGTTTGCGTCAGTCTTCTAAATAGAATAAAACCCTTATGACTTTTCCACTCCAAGCTTAGCTATTACTCCTCTCGACCGAGAACGCACTGACTCTTTCTAAATCTATCCGCATATTTCTTCTTTCACCCTAATGTACATCACCTTTCATATCATAATACTTGAGCCACCAAACATTCGTGACTGCAAATTGATTGTAAATAACATAAAAACCTACAGAGGCATCTTTCTTATTTTCCTGTCCTATTTCCCTCAAATCACTGAGTGAATGATGATCCACTGAGACAATTTCCTACTTACCTTTTCAAATAAAATCTCTAAATATGTCGTTGTACAAATGCTTACCAAACAACACGAATAGAATGTCATCTATGTTTAATAAAGTGGTAAATGTATAAACGGCTAATGATGGCAAGAGGCTGACGGCCGCCAACTAATGTAAATCACCGTAACAAAAATCAACCTACAATTTCCAATCGATTCAAGTTTTTAAATAAACTCTAAGTAACAAAAAAAAAAACACACAACAAAACCCAAACCCAACAAAAACAAAAACAAAACAGAAGACAGCCAAGTAATCCTTTTTTCTTTTTAAGCTTTAAATTTAAAAAGCACCCAAACCAACAGTGTAACAACTGAGTCATCTGGGTTTAGCCAGTTGTAAGCTATACTAGATGAATACACGTCACTTCCCATACCCCAGTCTGCTGATGTCAACCCCTCTAAAACGCAACAATGCCCTTGGCTGTGTTAAGCAAAGGTGCGTCAATGGGACTTGTACGTTCAAATGAGGTTACAAAAAGACGGCCTGTCCTTTTGCCTGTATGCTGGCCATCCATCGGTTATCCAGTTCTTTGAGGTAGTGGTATGGCCTTTTCTTCCCCTGCGTTTGAGACTGCGCGGGCTTGAGGTGAGGTAGGCGAGATCAATTTCTTAATTTACTGTGCTTTTTGCGCTCGCCCCAACTTCTATGTCCTTTTTTGCTGTGTTTTTTCTCTGTTTGAATACAACGCTAAGGTAATCTGCTCTTTGCTCAGTAAAGTTTCCATACACCACCAGCCTCTTATCTCAACTGCACGTGTGATTTTTTGTGTCGCTATGTTCCGATCCAGTCCTCTTACGGCGATGGGGGGGGGGGGGGGGTGGGGCGGAGGGGGGGGGGGGGGGGAGGGGGGGGGGGTGGGGGGGGGGGGGGGGGAGGGGGGGGGGGGGGGGGGGGAGGGGGGGGAGGGGGGAGGGGGGGGGGGGGGGGGGGGGGGGGGGGGGGGGGGAGGGGGGGGGGGGGGGGGGAAAGGGGGGGGGGGGGGGGGGGGGGGGGGGGGGGAGGAGGGGGGGGGGGGGGGGGGGGGGGGGGGGGGGGGGGGGGGGAGGGGGGGGGGGGAGGGAGGGGGCGGGGAGGGGGGGAGGGGGGGGGGGGTGGGGGAGGCGGGGAGGGGGGGGGGGGGCGGGGGGGGGGGGGAGGGGGGGGGGGGGAGGGGCGGGGGGGGGTGAGGGAGGGGGAGGGGGTGGAGGGGGGGGGGGGGACAGGGGGGGGGGGGGGGGGGTGGGAGGGGAAGGAGGGAGGGAGGGGAGGGGGGGTGGAGGGTGGGGGGGGGGGGGGTGGGGTGGAGGGGGGAGGGGGGAGGGAGGGGGGGGTGGAGGGGGGGGGGAGGGGGAGGAGGGGGGAGGGAAAGGGGAGGGGGGGGAGGGGGGGGGGGGGGGGGGGGGGGGGGGGAGTGGAGGGGGGGGGGGAGGGGGGGAGGGTGGGAAGGGAGAGGGGCGGGGGGGGTGGGGAGGGGGGGGAGGGAGGGGGGAGGGAGGGGGAGGGTGGGGGGGGTGGGCGAAGAGGGGAGGGGAGGGGAGGGGGGGGAGGGGAGGAGGAGGGGGAGGGGGAAGGAGAGAGGGAGGGGAAGGAGGGGGAGAGGGGGGGGAAGAGAGGAGGGAGAGGGGGGGTGGGGGGGTGGGGGGGGGAGTAGGGAGGAGGGGTGATGGAGGGGAGAGAGGAAAGGAGGGAGGGGGGGACGGTGTGTGAATTAAAAAATTGTAAGTGATAATTAAAAAGGAGGGATAGAAAATACAATGAAATCTCTCTCTTAATTGGTATATCTTATCATATTGGGGGGGGGGGGGGGGGGGGGGAGGAGAGGGGTATATAATAAAGAAAAATGAGTGGGGGGAGGGGGGGGATATAAGATGTATTTATTGGATGGGGAATAATGTTGATTTTATTATGCAGAGTTAAGATAGTGAAGAGTAATAATTGTATTGGAATATAAAGTAAATAGTGTTAGGAGGGTATTTTTAGTCTGGGGGGGGGGGTAGTTTTTCTTTTCCCCCTTCCCAGCCCCCGGCCAGCATTGGCCTGTGGCCCTCCCCCCTCTGGCCCCCTCCTTCTCCTCCCACCCCAGGTTAAAGGTCCCCCCCCCTGTTACCCCTGGGCTTGGTAATTGAGGGCTCCAGAGCTTTGCACCCAGCCACTGGGCAGCACAGCTAAAACCCCCCTTAGAAGAAAAATAAGGGAGGCAGTGATGATACGTCAGAAATAACCCCCCCACCCCCCACCCTCACTGCAAGAAAAAGCGCCCCCCCTCTCCAGGGGAGCTGGAAGGAGAGCCAATTGAGGGTCTCCCTCAGCCTCCCCTCTTCTTCCCACAACCAAAAACAATCCCCCCCCAGCTGCCCCCCCCCCCCTCCGCCATCCCCCCCCACCCAACAAACCGCACCCATTCAAGCCCCCAGCCCCCCCCCCCACTCCCACCTCCCATAGACGCCCTCCGCTCCCATCAGCCTGCTCCCCTTCCCTCCCACGCCCCTTCTTCTCCAGATCCTTCTCCTCTCCAGCCTGAACAGCCCAACTCTCACAGCAGAGGGCTTCCACCCTCCCAGCATTGCTGCAGCCTCCTCTGGCCCACTTCAAACAGCTCCAGATCTGCCCCAGCACTACAGGGAGGGTCTCAGCAGAGCAGAGAGGCAGAATCCCCTCCCTGCCCCTGCTGCCCACACTGCTGGGGATCAGCCCAGGCCACTAACTCAGCAGCAGCAGACAAAGGGCTCCTGTGGCAGGCAGAGGGGAGCCCAGGGAGCTGGCACACCCTGGCATGACTCCAGTGCCTTCAACCCCCAAGCAGGTCCTGCCCCTTTAGCCTTCAAAATCCTCCCAGCTCTGCAGTGATTTGCTCCCTGCTCCTACTTCCCACAGCCTGCAACTGGAGCCAGGAGCTGCAGGCTCAAGGCCCAGGCTCCTCACAGCCCCTCTGCCACCTGCAGAAAGCCCAAAGCTGGGAAGTTCCCTGCCAGCCCCCAGTGCAACCCCTGCAGCTGCAGCTGCCCACGCACAGGAAACCTGCCCCAGCCCACAGCTGAGGCACAGGAATAGAAATCCCTCACTGCTGGAAATGGACATGACCAGACCAGTCCTGACCTCAGCCTCAGCTGGGTTTGCTCCTCCTCATTTCAAAACTCAGACCCCAGGCAGTTTGGTATTTAGTGTCCTAGACACAAATGTGAAGGGTGAGGGAACAAAGCATCAATGGCTCTGCAGCTGGGCCAGAATGATCCTCACTGTCAATGCAGACTGGGGGAGGAGGGGATAGAAAGCAGCCCTGTGGAAAAGGATTTGGGGGTGATGATGGAGAAGAAGCTGGACAGGGGCAGGCAGTGTGAGCTTGCAGCACAGGAGGCAAATCACAGCCTGGGCTGCATCCAAAGCAGCAGAGCCAGAGAGGAGATTCTGCCACTTTGCTCTGCTCTGCTCAGACCTCACCTGCAGTGCTGTGTGCAGGTCTGCAGCCCTCAATGCAGGAAGGACCTGGACCTGATGGAGAGGGTCCAGAGGAGGTCATGAAAATGCTCAGGGGGTTGGAGCTCTGCTATGGGGACAGGCTGAGGGAGCTGGGGGTGTTCAGCCTGGAGAAGAGAAGGCTTCAGGGTGACCTAATAGCAACCTGCCAGTACCTGAAGGGGCTACAGCAAGGATGGGGAGAGACTGTTTGCAAAGGCCTGCAGGGACAGGACCAGGGGCAATGGCTTCAGACTAGAGCAGAGCAGATTGAGACTGGGTGTGAGGAACAAGTTCTGCCCCAGGAGGCTGCTGGAACACTGCAACAGGTTGCCCTGGGAGGTGGTTGGGATCCCATCCCTGGAGATATTCAAGGTGAGGCTGGAGAGGGCAATCTGCTCTAGTGGAGGATGTCCCTGCTGAGTGCAGGGGGTTGGACTGGATGAGCTTTGGAGCTCCCTTCCAGCCTGGACCATTCAAAGATTCTATCCCTATACAGATCATGGAGCAGAGTAACCAGCACCAGGCCAATTTCCTCTCTCAGTGAAGAAATTCTGCAGCAAATTTCTGTTCCTGATCATTTTCTTGCTCTGTGCCAAAGAGAGCAAAGAAAAGCTTTGCCCAGCAGAAGCTCAGCTGGCACAACAGCAGCTCCAGGAGGGGAAAACTCCTGTTTGAGGTTTGTTTGCATCTTGTCTACACATGGCCTGAACCTGCACTGCAGGAGCAGCAACACTCAGCAATGGTCTGGATCAAAGGACCAAAGCAGCCTCAGCCAGTTTGCAGGTGACACTAAGCTGGGTGGGAAGTTGATCTGCTAGAGGGTAGGGAGGCTCTGCAAAGGGATCTGCAGAGCTGGATCCCTGACTGAGGTCAATGGGATGAGGTTCAACAAGGCCAAGGGCTGAGACCTACCTTTGGGTCACAACCACCCCAGGAAGGCTCCAGGCTGGGGGTAGAGTGGCTGGAAACTGCCCAGCAGAATAGGACCTGGGGGTGCTGGGTGACAGCAGCTGGAGAGGAGCCAGCAGTGCCCAGGGGGGCAAGAAGGGCAGCAGCAGCCTGGCCTGGAGCAGCAATGGTGTGGGCAGCAGGAGTAGGGCAGGGATGGTGTCCCTGGACTGGCACTGCTGAGGCCACAGCTCAAATCCTGGGCTCAGGTTTGGGTCTCTCACTCCAAGAAGGACATTGAGAGGCTGGAGCAGGTCCAGAGAGGGGCAACAAAGCTGGGGAAGGGTCTGGAGAAGAGGGCTGGGGAGGAGCAGCTGAGGGAGCTGGGGGTGGTTAGTGTGGAGAAGAGGAGGCTGAGGGAGACCTCATTGCTCTCTCCAGCTCCCTGAGAGGAGGCTGCAGGGAGTGGGGGTTGGGCTCTGCTCCCTAGGATCACAGAGATGTGGTGCTGGGGGACAAGGTTTGGCAGCACACCAGGTGACCTGGAGGATCCTAAAGGTCTTCTCCAACCTAAACAATTCTATGACAGGCAGCCCCAGGGAGTGCAGAGCCTGCTCCCACCAAACACCTCTGAGTGCTGCATGAGGAACCCAACCAGTAAGGAAGACAACAGCCTCTGCCCTGGTGACACAGGGCCTGAGGATGGCTCCAGTTGGGTTTGAACATCTAAAGAGCCTCTCCAGCTTTGCCCAAGGGTCACTTTGCACAGTGTTTTATCCACAAGTCACAGACACCCCACACAGTGTCCTTCTGACTGAGGGTTTTCAAGAAGGTGAAGCTCTTCTGAAGAGGTGAAGCTCTTTCCTGCAGCAGGGGTCAGCAGAGTTAAAGCTGAGGAGATAAACTCAAGGATTTCTCTGCACTTGTCCTGAACAAACAGGAGCCAAAAGTGTTACCAGCAGCTTACCTGTGGGCTGGGGAGGGTAAGTCACACAGAGGTGAACGACTCAGTGACTGGACATGACCCCAGCCAACCATGGATCCCATCTGCAAGGCCTTGCCTCTCCCAGGAGAACATCCACACAGCAAGGAAACCACTCCACAAGCTTTGGACCATCCCAGAAAGCCACCAAGCAAGTGGCAGCATGAACCACTGCAGATAAATCCCAAGGGCAGCATCCAAATCAGTGTGGCCAGAACTGGAGAGAGGATCCTGCCCCTCTGCCCTGCTCTGGGGAGACCTCACCTGCACTGCTGAGTGCAGCTATGGAGCCCCCAGCACAGGAAGGACCTGGAGCTGATGGGGAGGGTTCAGATGAGGGCTGTGAATATGCTCAGGGGATTGGAGCAGCTCTGCTATGGGGACAGGCTGAGGGAGCTGGGGGTGTTCAGCCTGGAGAAGAGAAGGCTGCAGGGAGACCTCAGAGCAGCCTGCCAGGATCTGAAGGAGGCTACAGGAGAGCTGGGGAGGGACTGATTCCAAAGTGATAGGATGAGAGGCAATGGTTTGAAATGAGAGCAGAGCAGATTGAGATTGGATGTGAGGAACAAGTTCTGCCCCAGGAGGCTGCTGGAACACTGCAACAGGTTGCCCAGGGAGGTGGTTGAGGCCTCATCCCTGGAGATACTCAAGGTCAGGCTGGACAGGGCTCTGGGCAACCTGATCTAGTGGAGGATGTCCCTGCTGAGTGCAGGGGGGTTGGACTGGATGACATTTGGAGGTCCCTTCCAACCCAGACCATTCTAAGATAAAGTATTCCAAAGCCTGGCTCTTCCCATCTCACCCTAACCCCAGGCTTAGAGCACACAAAGAGTGCCTCAGACCTCCAGACCTGGATGCAGCTTTCTGCTCTGCGTTCAGACCACATCCAGCTCTTGAGCAGCTCCTGACAGCTCCTATCAGCCCCAAAGAGCTGCTGCTTTCCTTAAGATATTTATGAAGAAAGAGATGTATTACTCTTCTTTTATGTCTTTTAGCATACTCAGGCCCCAGACTTTAAAGCCAGACCTATTTTTCTCCTCTGCAGCTCTTGAAGAGCTGCTTTTAGGACTGCAGGCAGCTCTGCCCCCCTGCTCACAGAGAAGGCTTTCAAAGCACTTCACACACACTCAATAACCTTTTCATCCTGCTCTGAAGCAGGTGGGGTTGAGTCATTTTGTAGATGGAAAAAGCACTTCAGCCAAGGCAGGTTGAGACTCTGCAACCTCCAGGTTCACATCCATCCTGCACAGGCTCACATCCATCCCTCAGCCCACCAAGGCTGCCGTGGAAATAACCACCCTGGGTGCCTGCTAGCACCCAGCACCTTCACAGATTGAGTCAGGCTGCAAGGGACCCTCAAAGGGCAACTTACCCAAGCCCCCTGCAGCCAGCAGGGACACCTCCAATGAGAGCAGGCTGCCCAGGGCCACAGCAAGTCTCATCCTGGATATCTCCAGGGATAGAGCCTCAACCACCTCCCTGGGCAACCTGTTCCAGTGTCTCTCCACCCTCACTGTGCAGAACTTCCTCCTGATGTCCAACCTAAATCTGCCCTGCTCCAATTTCAAACCATTGTCCCTCATCCTGTCTTTCCCAGCCCTTGTGAGAGCCTGGAATGGGTTGTACAGGGAGGTGGTTGAGGCTCCATCCCTGGAGGTGTTTAAGGCCAGGCTGGATGAGGCTCTGGCCAGCCTGATCCAGTGTGAGGTGTCCCTGGGCATGGCAGGGGGGTTGGAACTGGCTGATCCTTGTGGTCCCTTCCAACCCTGACTGGGTATGATTCTATGATTGTCCAAAGTCCCTCCCCAGCTCTCCTGCAGCCCCTTCAGGTACTGGAAGGCTTCTCTGAGGTCTCCCTTGAGCCTTCTCCAGGCTGAACAGTCCCAAGTCCTCCAACCTGCCCCCACAGCAGAGGCTCTCCAGCCCTCTGATCATTTCTGTGGCCTCCTCTGGACCCTCTCCAGCAGCTCCATGTCTCTCATGTGCTGGGTGCCCCATGGCTGGGCACAGCACTGCAGGATAGGTCTCACCAGAGCAGAGCAGAGCAGCTTCCTCAGCTTTCAGTTGGCCCTGAACTGCCCCAAGCCCCCAGGCAGCCACCTACCTGCAGCAAGGACACTGGAATGGGTTTCCCACATGAAGCACCAGAGCCCTAAGGACTGGGCAGATCCTGCTGGTCCTTTATTGCAGCCTTCCAGTACTTACAGAGGGCTACAGGACAGACAAGAAGGGGCTCTGACAGGCAGTGTAGTAATATGATGAAGGGTGATGGTTTCAAACTGAAGGGAGGTGGTTTCAAAGTGAAAAAGGGAGAATTCGAGCTGGAAGAGAGAGACCTAGACTGGAGATTAGGAAGAAATTCTTTAGAGTGAAGGTCTTGAGACCCTGGCCCAGGTTGCCCAGAGGGGTAGGAGCTGCCCCATGGCTGGCACCATTGCAGGTCAGGTTGTTTGGGGCTGTGAGCAACCTGCTCTGGGTGGGGATGTCCCTGCTGGCTGCAGGGGGCTGGACTGGATGAGTTTTAAAGGTCCCTTCAACCCAAACCATTACATGACTTTATTGTAGGACTCCATTCTCTCCCCACACAAGAAGTTTGCATTTACTGAGCTGCTTTCAGAGGGGAAGAGAAAGGAAGAGCTGCCATAAGCAAACAGCAGCAGCCAGGGGACAACTCAGCCCTGCTGCAGAGCCCCTGCCAGGCACAGAGGCCTCTCCACCACTGCCTCCCATGGCTGGGCCCATTGAGGCACTGCATGAAAAACAAAGATCAGCTGTTACAAATATCTGGAGAGGAGAAGGCTCCAGGAGACCTCAGAGCAGCCTTCCAGGACCTGAAGGGGCTCCAGGAGAGCTGGGGAGGGACTTTGGACAAGGGCTGGGAGTGCCAGGATGAGGACAATGGCTTTGAGCTGGGAGAGGGGAGACTGAGAGTGGAGATGAGGAAGAAATTGTTGAGAGTGAGGGTGGGGAGAGACTGGCACAGGTTGCCCAGGGAGGCTGTGGCTGTCACTTGCCTGGAGGTGTTCAAGGCCAGGCTGGATGAGGCCTTGAGCACCCTGGGCTGGTGGGAGGTGTCCCTGCCTGTCCAGGGTGGTTGGACCTGGCTGAGCTTTCAGGTCCCTTCCAACCCAACCCATTCTGTGAATCTCTGATCTTCTCCTCAAGATGCCTGGAACAGGGAAGGGGCTACAAGAAAGGGAACATTGCTACCCCCCAACCAATGCCTGCTTTCACCTCCCCTCTGCCCACCTGGCCCACATCCACACCCCCTGGCAAGCCCAGCACCACTCCTCAGTTTTCAGAAGCTACTTTCAAAGCTCCAGAAGATCTCCTAAGAGTTTTGGAGTTGCTGCCAATCCTCAGGTGATCCAAAAGCATCAAAGTCCACAGCAGCCTCCAATCAATATGCTTAGCAGGGCTGTTCTTTAGATGTTAGCCTTTTCTCCAGGCACTGCCCCAGCAAACAGCTCTGTGCTGGAGCTCTTGGGGTAGGCCCCCACCTGCTGTGGCCAGAAGAAAACATCTCACAGAGCCACAGAATGGGAGGGGTTGGAAGGGACCTCTGGAGATCATCCAGTCCAGCCCCCTGCCAGAGCAGGGTCACACAGAACACATCCAGGTGGGGTTGGAAAGGCTCCAGAGCAGGAGACTCCACAACCTCTCTGGGCAGCCTGCTCCAGGGCTCTGCCACCCTCACAGGGACAAACTTTTCCCTTCTGTTCCCCTGGCACCTCCAGGTGCCCCCAGTGCCCCTTGTGCTGTCCTTGGACATCCCTGAGCAGAGCCTGGCTCCAGCCCTGCACAGCTTTATCCCCAGCAATGAGGGCAGCCCCCAGGCTGCTCTGCTCCAAGCTCCAAGCCCCAGAGCTCCCTCAGCCTGGCCTCACAGGAGATGTTCCACTGCCTGCAGCAGCTCTGTGCAGTTCCCTAAGATCCTTCTCAAAGTGAGGGGCCCAGAACTGGACACAATATTCCAGATGTGTCCTCACCAGAGCAGAGGGGGGGGAGAACCTCTCTGATCCACTCCCCACAGCCCTTCTAATGCACCCCAGGATGTCCTTGGCCTTCTTGGCCCCAAGGACATATTGCTGTCTCCTGGGCATCCTTCTGTCCACCAGGACCCCCAGGTCCTTATCCCAACAGGTCAGTCCCCAACCCACACTGGTCCCTGGGGTTGTTCTTCCCCAGATGCAAGACTCTAACCCTTGTCCCTGTTGGATTTCATTCAAATTCTCCCTGCTTTTAAAGCTCATTTCTGGGGTGAGAGAATGAAATCAGCCAAACCTGCCCCAGTGCCCCCTTGGGAGGCTGCTTCCCACCAAGCCAGGCAGCTTCACTGATGGTGGCTGAGAAGCTGCTGGCATAAAGGTGGTTGCTTGGTTGCTAAACAACTACCCCCCTCTAGTGTAAAACTTAAGGACACCTTCCAGCAGAGAGCAGCTTCAGCCAGGCAGGGGAAAAAGACAGCAGCAGCTCTGCAAGCTGAACCCTTTGGATGAAGCAAAGCTTCACTGCTCAGCAAACAAAACAAAAAGCACTGCAAAAGCCTTCTGCTTCCTCCAGAAACCTGCCACAGCCCTGCTGAAGTCCTTTCCAGCCCTGCTCCTGCTGGAGTGCTGGGCAGCAGCTCCACTGCTTTCTTGCCATTTCTCAATGCAAAGCAACACTGCAAAGGAAAAAAAAAAATATATGGCTGAAGGCCAAGGCTAAACTGAGGGAGAACTGAGAGCTCCTGTGCCAGGTGCTCCACAGCAAGAGGTAGGGCAAGAGGGCAGGGGCTGAGCTGGTGGCAGGGAGTGGGAGGCAGCAGCTGAAGTTGAGCCTCATCATCCTCTCTCTATCACAAGTGGCCCAGGAGAGCTTTGGGGTTTCAGCAGCCAGAGCTCCTCCCAGAGCCACAGCACAGTGCCTGAGCTGCTCTCCATCCCCAGGCACAGGCAAAAGCCTCCTGGGACACCACCACAGCCCAGCCAGGCCTGCTGGCATCATTCCTTCCTTGTCATTCACACCCAGCTCTTACATCAGAACCACGGAATGGTTTGGGTTGGAAAAGTCCTTTCAGCTCCTCCAGTCCAACCATTCTCTAACTCTACCAAGGCTGAGGCTAAACCATGGCCCTCAGCACCACATCTCTGCAGCTCTGAAACACCTCCAGGGATGGGCATTCAACCAGCTCCCTGCAGAGTCTGTTCCAGTGCTTGAGAGCCCTTGCAGTGAAGAAGTTTCTTCTGATGTCCAACCTAAACCTCCCCTGGGGCAACCTGAGGCCATTTTACTCTCACTATAGAATCCTAGGATGCCTCAGGTTGGAAGGGACCTTAGGGATCATCTACTCCAACCCCCCTGGATGGATGGGCAGGGACACCTCCCACCACCCCAGGTTGCTCAAGGCCTCATCCAGCCTGGCCTTGAACACCTCCAGGCAGGAGGCAGCCACAGCCTCCCTGGGCAGCCTGTGCCAGAGTCTCACCAGCCTCACACTGAAGAACTTCTTCCTCAGCTCCACTCTAACCCTGCTCTGCCTCAGCTCCAAACCATTCCCCCTTGGCCTGGCTCAGACACCCTCAGGAGAAGTCTCTCTGCAGCCTTCCTGCAGGATCCCTTCAGGTCCTGGCAGGCAGCTCTGAGGTTCCCCCCAGAGTCTTCTCCTCTGCAGGCTCCCCCAGCACCCTCAGCCTATCACTTGTTCCTTGGGAGCAGAGCCCAACCCTCACCTCACTCCAACCTCCTCTCAGGGAGCTGGAGAGAGCAATGAGGTCTCCCTCAGCCTCCTCCTCTCCAGGCTGAACACCCCCAGCTCCCTCACTGCTCCTCACCAGCTCTGGTCAGCACTTTTCAGCCAGCATTAGAAGCCACAGAGGCTTTCCAGGTGCACCAGGAGGTGTTACTGAAACCCAACCTTCACTTCCCCACTTTGAAAATCAAAACCAGCTCCAGCCTTTATTTAGCACAGCAGCAGCAGCTGCTCCAGGTGGCAGACCAAAAGGGGCAAATACAGTTCCAGAAGTGACTCTCTGCAGATATTTAAAGACAAAAATAAAAACCCCAGCACACTGTAAGAGAACAGCAAGAGGACCATCCCAAGGGGTTCCAGGCAGCTCCAGGGAGAGCTCAGAGCAGCATTCCAGTACCTGAAGGGCTCCAGAAGAGGGACTTCTGACAAGGACTGGGAGTGCCAGGATGAGGGCAATGGCTTTGAGCTGGGAGAAGGGAGATTCAGACTGGAGATGAGGAAGAAATTGTTGAGAGTGAGGGTGGGGAGAGACTGGCACAGGTTGCCCAGGGAGGCTGTGGCTGCCTCCTGCCTGGAGGTGTTTCAGGCCAGGCTGGATGAGGCCTTGAGCAAGCTGGGCTGGTGGGAGGTGTCCCTGCCCGTGGCAGGGGGGTGGCACTGGATGATCTCTGAGGTCCCTTCCTAAGCCATTCTAGGATTCTATGATTCTAGATTCAATCTGTACCAAACCACAGTGGTGGTAACTTGCCCTGCTGACCAGGAGGCACAAAGAATTCATCTTGCAAACTTGTGAATAACTCCTAGCTAAGCAAGCACAGAAATAACACAGTGAGTTGTGCTTTATTTTTGATGACTCCTGCTTCAGGTTGTTAGAACAAGAATAGAATCATAGAATCACAGAATGGTTTGGCTTGGAAGGGACCTTAACCAGTTCCAACCCCTGCCATGGGCAGGGACACCTCCCACCAGCCCAGCTTGCTCAAGGCCTCATCCAGCCTGGCCCTGAATACTTCTGGGGCCAGAGCCTCCACAGCTTCTCTCTATGCAGCCTATTCCAGAGCCTCACCACTCTCATGGGGAAGAATTTCTTCTCAATGCCTAATCTCAATCCAGCTTCTTCAGGTTTGCAGCCATCACTCCATGCCTTTGTCAAAAATCCCTCCCCAGCTCTCCTGCACCCCCCTCAAACCCTGGAAGGCAGCTCCAGTGTAATGAGTACAGCACAGAAGCACAGCAAAGCCACCTGGCTGAAACAGCAAAGCTCTCCAAAAACCCAAGCAAGCAGCATTCTGCCAGGGAGGAAGAACGAAGGATTTTTCCTTCCAGACAAAACAAGGTGATCAGCCAATAACCTAAGCAAAGCACCAGGAGCTGCTGGAAGGAGAGAACAATAGCTGAGGCTTCATTTGAGAAGCCTGGCAGCTCTCCACGGCTTTCAAGTCCCTCATGGGAGAAGGCTCAGCTCACTGCAGCCCTCCCCCACCCCGACCAGGGACACCCCCCCAGCAGCGAGCAGAACAGAGCACCTCCCGCTGCCCACAGCCAGGCATCTGCTGCCGGGTGGGGACCGGCAGAGGACTGAAAGCTCACCCAGACACTGCCACGTGAGCCGGGGTGCCCGGAAGGACAAAGAAAGGGACGGCAGCAGAGCTGCCTCCACGCCGGCGAGGGCAGCCAGGCTGTCCCCAGGCGACTGCACGCTTTGGGAGGCCGCTCCCCGGCGCTCCTGTGTCAGAGGCAGCCCTGGGGCCCGAGGCGAGGCGCAGACATCCACCTCCCTTTCGCACAGCGGGGCAGAAAAGGCCCTGCAGACCCTCCTTGGGAGGCAACGAGAGGCGACCACCGAAGGGCCAGAGCCTGGGCAAGGCTGAACACAACCACCAGAGCGAAAGGGCGAGGGGGAACCCGCCTGGGCGGTGCTGACAGCCCCCCGCGGGGACCACACTCCAGAGGGGCTTGACGGGGAAATATCGAGCTCTAGGGGTGGCTGGGATTCAGAGAAGTCCGAGGCAGATTCAGGCCCTGGAAGGTGGGCAGGTGTGAGGAGGAGGAGGAGGAAGGGCACGGAGCTGTCCTGGCTGGGGGGAGGACACAGTGCTGCGAGGGGGCAGAGCGGGGCGGGGGGCGGCAGGGCCACAGCCCGGGCAGGGAGAGAGATGGGGAAAGGGGAAGGAGAGAGCGCGACCAGCGGGCCGGGCCGGGCCGTACCTGCGCCATGGCCGAACACGACCCCCACGCCGGGGGCACCGGAGGCTCCGCACCGAGCCGCTGCCGCCGCCGCCACCGGAGGGTGCCGGAAGTGGCAGTAGGGCCGGCGGCAGGGTCCCCCGCCCGGCCCCCCGGCGTTGAGGAAGGGGCAGTCGATGCCGCGGAAGTAGCCGGTGGATCTCAGCATCCCGCCGGCTGCGGGGCCGGGCAGGGGAAAGGAGGCGCGGGTGGGGGGAGGCGGCGGCGACGCGCTCACTCCTCACACAGCCGACCTCGCCGCCATCTTGTAAGCGCCTGGCACGGCCCTGAGGACCCCGCGACGCCGCTGCCCACACAGGGCTGCCCGCAGCGCGCCTGAGCCGAGCGCGGGGCGGGGGGGGAGCCGGGCTGAGCGCGGAAGATGGCGGCCGGAGACTCCGCTCCCCTCAGCCCCGCCAGGGCTTGCCTGGCCGCTGCCCGGCGGCTGGGGGCAGTGCTGTGCCTGCTGGAGGAGCCTGGTGCCCGTCAGGAAGGGGCTGGGGGCGGTGCTGTGCCTGCTGGAGGAGCCTGGTGCCCGTCAGGAAGGGGCTGGGGGCGGTCCTGGGTCCGCCCAGGTGGAGCATGAGCAGGGTCTGGGAGATGCTAGTGAGAATCTCTGCGAATCATGGCGTGATGGGGTTGGAAGGGAGCTCTGGAGATCATCCAGGCCAAGCCCCTGCTCCAGCAGGGCACCCACAGCAGCTTGCCCAGCACCACAGTGCCCAGGGGGGGTTGGAAGCTCTCCACACAAGGAGACTCCACAACCTCTCTGGGCAGCCTGCTCCAGCCCTCCAGCACCCTCACACCAAACAACTTTCTCCTCCTGCTCAGCTGGAACCTCCTGGGTGCCAGTGTGTGTCCCTTGCCCCTTGGCCTGTCCCTGGGCACCACTGAGCAGAGTCTGGCCCCAGCCTCTTGCCCCCCACAGCTCCTTTAGCTCTTGCTGAGCATTGCTCAGCTCCCCTCTGGGGCTGCTCTCCTCCAGGCTCTCAGCCCCAGGGCTCTCAGCCTTTGCTCCTCACAGAGCTGCTCCAGACCCCTCAGCAGCTTTGCAGCCTCCCCTGGACTCTCTCCAGCAGTTCCCTAGCACTGTGGAACTGGGGAGCCCAGAACTGGACCCAGGACACCAGCTGTGGCCTCACCAGGGCAGAGCAGAATTGGAGGGGAACCTCCTTTGCTCTGCTGACCACACTCTTATGAATCCCCCCTGGGAGAACATTTGGCTTCTTGGCCAAGTCCAGCTGGTTTGGGGCACACCAGCGACTCACTGCCCCCAGACTGACTGCAGAGCAAGGTGGGAGGATGCTGGGGAAGGAGACTGCAGCCCCCAGCTCTGTGGCCACCCTGTCCTGCTGCTTCACACTGGGCTGCTCTGGGCCACATGAACAAGAGCAGACTTCTGCTACAGCCAGAGGGACATCCCTGAGCTGTTCAAGCTGCAGCCCCCATTCCCAGTATGGCTCACAGCCCCCAGCATGGCCTCAGCCTTCCAGAAGGCAGCAGAGCTGCAGCCAGGTGTTGGCAGAGGGACTCGAGGCACAAACTCCTCACCTGAGGCTGCTCAGAGGAGAGAACTCCCTCTGCACAGAGCCTGCCATGGACACCTGTCCCTCCTCTCTCTTGTCCCTCCTCTCCCCTGCCCCTTCTTTCTCCTGTCCCCCCTCTCCCCCCTCTCCCCTGCCCCTCCTCTCCCCTGTCCCTCCTCTCCCCAGGCAAAGGCTACTCTCACATTCCCCGTGGGGAAACTGAGGCACGTGTGGTCACAGGAACTTGTCTGTGCCGAGTTGGCACCAGAGCTGGGACATGGAGCTGGAAGGGCATCTGCAGCTCCTGGCAATCATCCTGCCTTGAGTTTTCAGGAGGAGGCTCCCCCAGCAGCAGATGAGGCTGGTTTGGGTTGATGAGTGACCGAAGGCCTCAGGAGAAATGCCATGAGGTGGAGCCAGGAGCCCCAGCCCAGAGGGAAGGGATGAGCCAGGAAAGCCTCTTGGCTTTGGAAAAGAGAGATGGGAGAGAGAGTGGAAAGCCCTGGAGCAGGGCAGGGAGCTTGGCTGGCTGAGAGGAGCACAAGGAGGAGCTGTCCCTGGCCCCAGGGCAAAGATCACACAAGTTTCAGAGAGGTCTTCAGCGAAACAAAACCTCCACTTTAATTTCAAATGCAGCAGCACAGCACCACCAGGAAGCTGCCCCCTCCCTGCCCACTGCTCTCCACACCTCCCACCAGAGCCACTCTGGGAGCTGAGCACATCAGGAGGTGTCCCTGCAGACGGCTTGGACAAGAGGACCTCTGAGGGTTCCTTCTGACCTGTGAATCATCAGGAGAGGAGCTCAGCACCTAGGGGAGCAGGAGACTGATGCCCCAGAAATGCCAAGGGTTGGGGGCAAACAGCTGCCCTCAAGAAGGGATAAAAAGCTTCTCAAAAGACCAAAATTAACAGAAAGGGGCAAAATCTTGCCACTGCCACACGAGGTACCCAGGGAGGGTTCACCCTGAGCAGCCCCCCCAGGCTCCTGCCACCCACAGCTGCCAAAATAGAAACAGATTCTTACCCCCACCCCAAAAGGAAAAGAAAGGTTTGGTTATTTTTATGGTATCAGAACATCGGAGAATGGTTTGGGTTGGAAAAGGCCTCCAGGACCATCCAGTCCAACCCCAACCCAACCCCACCATGGGCACCAAACCCTGGCCCCAAGTGCCATGGCCACAGGGGTCTGGAACACCTCCAGGGATGGGCACTCCACCACCTCCCTGGGCAGCCTGTGCCAAGCCCTGACCACTCTGAAGCAAAGAAATTGTTTCTCCTCTCCATCCTAACCCTCCCCTGGCACAATTCCAGGACATTTCCTCTTCTATCACCTGAGGCTGAGGAGCAGAGCCCAACCCCCACCTCCCTGCAGCCTCCTCTCAGGGAGCTGGAGAGAGCAATGAGGTCTCCCTCAGCCTCCTCTTCTCCCACTGAACACCCCCAGCTCCCTCAGCTGCTCCTCCCCAGCCCTCTTCTCCAGACCCTTCTCCAGCTTTGTCCCTTCTCTGGACCTGCTCCAGCCTCTCAATGTCCTTCTTGGAGTGAGAGACCCAAACCTGAGCCCAGGATTTGAGCTGTGGCCTCAGCAGTGCCAGTCCAGGGACACCATCCCTGCCCTGCTCCTGCTGCCCACACCATTGCTGCTCCAGGCCAGGCTGCTGGTGCCCTTCTTGCCCCCCTGGGCACTGCTGGCTCCTCTCCAGCTGCTGTCACCCAGCACCCCCAGGGCCTTTTCTGCTGGGCAGTTTCCAGGCGCTCTGCCCCAGCCTGGAGCCTTCCTGGGGTGGTTGTGACCCAAGGGTAGGTCTCAGCCCTTGGCCTTGTTGAACCTCATCCCATTGACCCCATCCCATGGATCCTCAGCCTGCCTAGGTCCAAGGAGGTTCTTCCTCTTTTCCCACCCCCCCCAAGACCACCACCCCATCTATTTTATACAGCTTCAGCTGGACTCTGCAGGAGGACCACACACAGACATCATTTTATTTCCTTCCCTTAGAACTTCTGCCCTTTGCTGCTCACCTCACAGCTGGCAAACTGAAATAAGAATCCCTCAGATGAAATCAAAGAAAAGAAACTAAACCTGGGAGGACCCCACAGCGAAAAACTGCCCCAAACTGCCCCAAACCTGCTCCAAACTGCTCCAAACTGCCCCAAACTGCTCCAAACTGCCCCAAAACTGCTCCAAACTGTCCCAATCTGCCCCCAAACTGACCCCAAACTGACCCCAAACTGCTCCAAACTGTCCCAATCTGCCCCCAAACTGCCCCAAAACTGCTCCAAACTGTCCCAATCTGCCCCCAAACTGCCCCCAAACTGCTCCAAACTGTCCCAATCTGCCCCCAAACTGCCCCCAAACTGCTCCAAACTGCCCCAAAACTGCTCCAAACTGTCCCAAACTGCCCCCAAACTGCCCCAAAACTGCTCCAAACTGTCCCAAACTGCCCCCAAACTGCCCCCAAACTGCTCCAAACTGTCCCAAACTGCCCCAAACTGCTCCAAAACTACTCCAAACTGCTCCAAACTGCTCCAAACTGCCCCAAAACTGCTCCAAACTGCCCCAAAATGCTCCCAACTGCCCCCAAACTGCCCCAAAACTGCTCCAAACTGCCCCAAACTGCTCCAAACTGCTCCAAACTGTCCCAATCTGCCCCCAAACTGCCCCAAACTGCCCCAAAACTGCTCCAAACTGTCCAAAACTGCCCCAAACTGCCCCCAAACTGCCCCAAACTGCCCCAAAACTGCCCCAATCTGCCCCCAAACTGCCCCAAACTGCCCCAAAACTGCTCCAAACTGTCCCAATCTGCCCCAAACTGCCCCAAACTGCCCCAAACTGCCCCAAACTGCCCCAAACTGACCCAAAACTGCCCCCAAACTGCTCCAAACTGCTCCAAACTGCCCCCAAACTGCCCCAAAACTGCTCCAAACTGCTCCAAACTGCCCCAAACTGCCCCAAACTGCTCCAAACTGCCCCCAAACTGCCCCAAACTGCCCCAAACTGCCCCAAACTGCCCCAAAACTGCTCCAAACTGCCCCAAACTGCCCCAAACCTGCTCCAAACTGCCCCAAACTGCCCCAAACTGCCCCAAACTGCTCCAAACTGCCCCAAACTGCCCCAAACTGTCCCCAGACTGCCCCAAACTGCTCCAAACTGCCCCAAACTGCCCCAAACTGTCCCCAGACTGCCCCCAAACTGCCCCAAACAGCCCCAAACTGCCCCAAACTGCTCCCAAACTGCCCCAAACTGCTCCCAAACTGCCCCAAACTGCTCCAAACTGTCCCAAACTGCCCCAAAACTGCTCCAAACTGACCCCAAACTGCTCCAAACTGTCCCAATCTGCCCCCAAACAGCCCCAAACTGCCCCAAACTGCTCCCAAACTGCCCCAAACAGCCCCAAACTGCCCCAAACTGCTCCCAAACTGCCCCAAACTGCCCCCAAACTGCCCCCAAACTGCCCCAAACTGCTCCAAACTGCCCCAAACTGCCCCAAACCTGCTCCAAACTGCCCCCAAACTGCCCCAAACTGCCCCCAAACTGCCCCAAACTGTCCCCAACTGCCCCCAAACTGCCCCCAAACTGCTCCAAACTGCCCCCAAACTGCCCCCAAACTGCTCCAAACTGCCCCCAAACTGCCCCAAACTGCCCCCAAACTGCTCCCAACTGCCCCTTCAGCCTGATCTTGGCTGTGCTTTTCCTTCCCCCACACAGGGAATGGCAGCATTGGTACTGGGATGCCCACCCAGCCCCCAGTTAGCAGCACTGGAAGAGGTCCTGAAGTTTCTTGCACACTCCAGGGCAGCTCCTCTGAGAAGAGGGATTCTCAAATGAGAGTCACAGCCTGGGTTGGGTGGGAAGAGACCTTTAGGCAGAGTTTGCTTTGCAGGGCTGAGGGAGAGAAGGGAAATCCAAGAATCATCAACTCACAGAATGGTTTGGGTGGGAAGGAACCTTCCAAGCTCATCCAGTCCACCCCCTGCAGCCAGCAGGGACATCCCCAACCAGAGCAGGTTGCTCACAGCCCCAAACAACCTGACCTGCACTGGTGCCAGCCATGGGGCAGCTCCAACCTCTCTGGGCAGCCTGGGACAGGCTCTCAGCACCCTCAGGGTCAAACATTTCTTCCTTCTCTCCACTCTCAATCTCCCTCTTGCAGTTCCAAACCACTTCCCCTTGTCCTGTCCCAACAGGCCCTGCTCCAAAGTCTGTCCCCAGCTTTCTGCTCAGCCCTTGAAGCACTGCAAGGCCACCAGAAGGTCTCCCTGGAGCCTTCTCCTCTCCAGGCTGACCAAGCCCAACTCTCTCAGCCTGGCTCCCAGCAGAGGGCTTCCAGCCCTGCCAGCATTGCTGTGGCCTCCTCTGGCCCTGCTGCACCAGGTCCCTGTCTGTGCTGTGCTGAGGGCTCCAGAGCTGCCCCAGCACTGCAGGGGGGGTCTGAGCAGAGCACAGCAGAGGGGCAGAATCCCCTCCCTGCCCCTGCTGCCCACCCTGCTGGGGATCAGCCCAGGACAGGGCTGGGGCTGGGCTGGCAGTGCTCAGTGCTGGCTCAGCTCCAGCTTTGCACCCCCAGCACCCCCAAGTCCTTCTCCCCAGGGCTGCTCTCCAGCCCTTCCCCCCCACCCTGGGCTGGCACCCTAAGGAGCTGCTGCTGTCCCTCTGCCTTTTTCCCTTGACCCCTTCCCATCTGCTACAGCCCCACATGGCCACAGCCCCCATGCTGGACCCTCCCCAGCCCCACTGCCCCCCTGTGCCCCTCCCCACCCAGGGGTGCTCCTTGGCACCCCCCAATCCCATCCAGGTCTTGGGGCAATGGCCAAGCTGTTGCCTCTCACCGTCCAGCCCTGAATCTGTTGTGGCTCCCTGAGGATGCTCTCAGACCCCCTGGTTGCTCTTGGCCCCCCCAGGGCTGCTTTTGGTCCCCCAGCCCCCCAGGAAGTGGTCCCAAGCACTCCAGAGGATGCTGCAGGCTCCCTGAGGGTGCTTTCAGCCCCCCAAGGAGATGCTCTGCCTCCCAGGGTGGATGTCCCCAGGCCATCCTGCTGGCACTCCTGTGGGATGCTGCAGCCCCCCACGGGTGATCTGGACCCCCAGGTCTGGTCCCAACCCCTACCAAGGGTGCTCCTGACCCTCCCAAGGGATGCTCCAGCCTCAGAGTGTGTTTCCAGCTCCCCAGGGGGTTCTTGGGCCCCCAGTGGGATGCTGCAGACCCCCCAGGGTGCCTCTGGACCCCACAAAGGCCTCTCTCAGACCTCAAGGATCCTCCAAGCCCCTCAGGGTGCTCCCAGCCCCCAGGGGTGCCCCTGCCCCCCCAGGAGGATGCTCCAACCCTCCAAGGGGATGCTGTGACCCCCAAGGGCTCCTCCAGCCCCCAGCATCCTCCTGGTCCCCCAAGGATCCTCCCAGCCCCCCAGGGATGCTCCCAGCCCCCCAAGGATGCTCCCAGCCCCCCCAAGGATGCTCCCAGTCCCCCAAGGGGATACTGCAGCCCCCCAAGGATGCTTCCAGCCCCCCAAGGGGACACTCCACCCCCCCCAGACAAGCTCCCAGCCCCGCAGGGATCCCCCTGGGATGCTCCCATCCCCCCCAGGAGCGGGGTCGGTGCTGCATGGCCCCGCGGTGTGGCTGGCTGTGCCGGCAGGGGGTGGCAGCCCGTGGGCCTCCCTTCAGCCTCCCAGCCTCCAGACAAGGCTCAGGCATAGGATGACAAAGGGAAGCTCACAGGGGGCAGGGGGGCCGCGGCCCCTGGCGATCCTCCGGCCGAGGCTCCTGCGGGTGGGGAGAGATGGAGTGAGCCGGAGGGGGGAGGGAGGGGGGAGGGGAAGGAAGGGGAGGGGTCCCCAGGCTGTGCTGTGTGGCTGCAGGAGGGGAAAAGCAGCCCCGGGTGTGAGTCAGCCCCAGGGCTGGGGCAGTGTGGGATGCTCCCAGCCCCCAGCCCTTCTCCTGGCCCCCCAGGAGGATGCTCCAAGGCCCCCAAGGGCTCCTCCAGCCCCCAGCATCCTCCTGGTCCCGCTCAAGGGTGCTCCCAGCCCTCTGAGGATCCCCCCAGCCCCTCAGGGTGCTGCAGTCCCCCCCAAGAGTGCTCCCAGTCCCCCCAAGGAGATACTGCAGCCCCCCAAGGATGCTCCCAGCTCCCCAGGGGACACTGCAGCCCTCCAAGGATGCTCCCAGCTCCCCAGGGGACACTGCAGCCCCCCAAGGATGCTCCCAGCTCCCCAAGGGGATACTGCAGCCCCCAAGGATGATCCCAGCCCCCCAGGAGGATACTGCAGCCCCCAAGGATGATCCCAGCCCCCCAAGAGGATACTGCAGCCCCCCAAGGATGATCCCAGCTCCCCAGGGGACACTGCAGCCCCCCAAGGATGCTCCCAGCTCCCCAAGGGGATACTGCAGCCCCCAAGGATGATCCCAGCCCCCCAAGAGGATACTGCAGCCCCCCAAGGATGATCCCAGCCCCCCAAGAGGATACTGCAGCCCCCCAAGGATGCTCCCTGCCCCCCAAGGGGATATCCAAGGGGATACTGCAGCCCCCTAGGGAGGGGCCATGGGTGAGGTGGCAGCGCTGGGGGTGCTGGGGGGGTGTTGGTTGAGTGTGGGAATGAGTGTGGCACTGAAAGGGCAATGTGGGGGGCAGGGGGTGGGGGTCTGCACGTGAGGGGGGTCTGCACACCTGGGTGGGTGCCTTGCACACCCCTATGGGTTCCTTGCACACCTCTGTGAGTGCCTTGCACAGCTGGGTGGGTGCCTTGCACACCTGTGTGCACAGCACAGAGCTCTCTGGGTCCATTCCACTGTTGCTCACCCACAGAGGCCAGGCCCAGGCCCCAACCTGGCACCCTGGGCACCGCTGGGCATCCTCCACCCCTGTGCCCCCCAGCCCTAGCACTGGGCAATGGGTGCCCCCCCTGCACCCCCTGCTCCCTCCCACCCGTGACTCAATGCCACTCTCACTGCTGCTCACCAGGGATGTGCCAGCTGGGGTCTGGCCACTGCCATGAGCACTGCTATGGACATTGCTATGGGCACAGCCATGGGCACAGCTATGGGCACTGCTATGGGCACTGCTATGGGCACAGCTGTGGGCACAACCGTGGGCACAGCTATGGGCACAGCCATGGGCACAGCTATGGGCACTGCTATGGGCATGGCCATGGACATTGCTATGGGCACTGCTATGGGCACTGCTATGGGCACAGCCGTGGGCACAGCTGTGGGCACAACCGTGGGCACAGCCATGGGCACAGCCATGGGCACTGCCATGGGCACTGCTATGGGCACTGCTATGGGCACAGCTGTGGGCACAACCGTGGGCACAGCTATGGGCACTGCTATGGGCATGGCCATGGACATTGCTATGGGCACAGCCGTGGGCACAGCTGTGGGCACAACCGTGGGCACAGCTATGGGCACAGCCATGGGCACTGCTATGGGCACTGCTATGGGCATGGCCATGGACATTGCTATGGGCACAGCCATGGGCACAGCTATGGGCACTGCTATGGGCACAGCCGTGGGCACAACCGTGGGCACAGCCATGGGCACAGCCATGGGCACTGCTATGGGCACTGCTATGGGCACAGCCGTGGGCACAGCTGTGGGCACAACCGTGGGCACAGCTATGGGCACAGCCATGGGCACTGCTATGGGCACGGCCATGGACATTGCTATGGGCACAGCCATGGGCACAGCCGTGGGCACAGCTGTGGGCACAGCTATGGGCACAGCCATGGGCACGGCCATGGACATTGCTATGGGCACTGCTATGGGCACTGCTATGGGCACAGCCATGGGCACTGCTATGGGCATGGGCACAGCTATGGACATTGCTATGGGCACAGCCATGGGCACTGCCATGGGCACACCAGGATGGATGTTCACAGCCTGGGTGCTGCTTAGGTTGTTGGGGCCAGTTGGGCACCCCCCACCCCATCACCATCCCTGTCCCCAGCTGCCCTCCACCAGCCCCATCTGTGTGCCTCACTCACCTGGCAGGGCAGAGCCAGGGGCTGCTGCCAGCTCTTCCTCTTCTCCTCCTCTCCTGTCCTCTTCCCTCCATCTTGGCCAGCGCCATGCGGAGCCCCTGGCACCCCTCCTGCGGTGCCCTCCCCTCTGACAGCCTGAGCACAGCTGGGAGCCTTCCCCTGCCCCTTTTATCCCACCCCTGCTCATATGAGGAGCACGTGAAGGTCCAGGGCAGGGCTCTCAGAAAGCTCCTTAAGGCTCCTGAGCCCAGGCTGCTGCGTCCCATGACCCAGCTGGGCCCTGAGCAGGGTCTCATGACCATGCCACACAGGCCCTGGCCATCAAAGGCTTCATTGATGCCCCAAAAGAGACTTAAACCCTTCCAGACTGTCACCTGCTGAGCCCAACGGCCCCATGCCTGGCCCTGGGCCTGGGCACCGCTGCCAAGGGTCCTGGGCACTGCTGCCAAGGGTCCTGGCCGTGGGCATCCAGGCCTTTGCCCAGTGGGATCCTTCAGACATCCAAGGCATCATCTGCCACTGCCATCCTCTCCTTCCACAGCCACCACCACCTCCTTCCAGACTCATCATCCTCTCCTTCCATTGCCATCAGCATCTTCCACAGCCTCCATCCTCTCCTTCCATAGCCTCCATCCTCTCCTTCCACAGGTCCATCCTCTCCTTCCATAGCCTCCATCCTCTCCTTCCACAGGTCCATCCTCTCCTTCCATAGCCTCCATCCTCTCCTTCCACAGGTCCATCCTCTCCTTCTATAGCCTCCATCATCTCCATCCATAGCCATCAGCATCTTCCACAGCCACCATCTCCTTCCACAGCTGCCATCATCATCCATTGCCATCATCTCCTCCCACCTCCATCACCTCCTCCCACCTCCACCATCTCCTCCCACCTCCACCATCTCCTTCCACCTCCATCACACTCAGGGCCCTACAGGGACCTGGAGCCACAGGCAGCCCCCCCTCAGCCCAGCCTGTGCTTGGCAGTGACAGGAGCAGGAGCCACCTCCCTCCTGGCTCTTCCTTGTCCTTCAAAAGGACCCAGGGGGATCCCTGCCCTGTCCCTGCTCTGCTGTGGCTGCAGGAGGGACTTTGGGGACACTCTGAGACATTTCCCCTCCTCCACATCCTGCTGTGGTTTTGGCAGAGTCCTCCCTGCAGGCACCAAACCACCCCAGGCCCAGCCCCGCTCCTTCCCTGGCCCTTCCTGCTGCTCCCAAACTGTGGCCCCAGTGCTGGGGACAGAGCTGCCACCCCAGCAGCTCCTGGCCCAGTTTGGCTCTGCTGCTGGGGGATGCTTCACCCAAGAACCCTAGGGGCTGGTTCCTGCCTTTTGGGGACCTTGCAGCCTCCCTCCTCTCTCCAGCTGACCAGGCCAGGGTGGGGATGGTGCTGAGCCCCCTCGGGCCAGCAGCAGTGAAGGATCCAGACCCAAAATGCCCCAGTTCCAGATAACAACATTGGGATCAAACCTACCAGGGAAGCAGCAGCCAGTGGTGTCCAACTCACTGGGACCCCATGTCACAGACTCCCAGCATGGCTGGGCTGGAATGGAGCTCTGGAGAGCATCCAGTCCAAGCCCCCTGCCAGGGGAGGGGCACCTGGAGAAGGTCCCACAGGAACACATCCAAGAGGGCTTTGACTGATCCAGAGATGGAGACTCCACCACCTCTGAGCAGCCTGCTCCAGGGCTCCACCACCCTTCAGTTCCAGAAGTTCCTCCTCATGTTCAGATGCAACTTCTGATGGGCAACTTTGTGCCCCTTGCCCTGGCACTGGGCACCACTGAACAAAGCCTGGTGCCACCCTCCTGCCACCCCCCCTTGGAGTATTGCCCAGCACTGATCAGATCCCCCTCAGGCTGCTCTTCTCCAGCCTAAAGCCCCAATTCTCTCAGCCTGGCCCCACCAGAGATGTTCCACTGCCCTCAGCACCTTTGCTGTGCCCTCTGCAGCCAGTCCCTGTCCTTCCTGAGCTGGGAGCCCAGACCTGGCCCCAGGACTCCAGCTGTGGCCTCACCAGGGCAGAGTAGAAGGGAAGAAGAACCTCCCTTGACCTGCTGGCCACACTCTTCTTGATACCCCCCAGGATGCCACTGGCCATGAGGGCACCTTGCTGGCTCATAGCCTTTTGTCCACCAGGACATCCCTGAGCTGCGTCTAAATTTTGGGGAATCATGCTGAGCTCTTCTGGCCTTTTGCTTTTCAGTTTTCAAGCTGAGCACACAGCAAACACCAACTCTGGCACCCCCCATAGCCCTCCCAGCCCAGCCACTGGCCCTGAGAGGTCCCAGCATTGATGTAGAGCTGCTCAAAGGCCTCAGCAGCTCAACAGGAAACTGGGAGAAGTAAGAGGATAAAAATACCCTGGGTGGAAACAAAACCTCTCTGTGCTGGGATTAGGGCTCTGGGGGCTGCTCTGGCCCTGCTCATCCAGGCCAGGGCAGAGGGGAGCTGGGCTGGGCCACTGTGGTAGCTTTGGTGCCAGCACTGCTGTGAGCTAAAGGCTCTAAAGTCACCCAGCAGGAGCTTGGCACCTGGGGGCTGCTCAGGGAGAAGCCAGACAGCCCAGTTCCTGGACCCCAAACCCCCCTGGGAAAGAGCCCCAGCACCCAAACGTGCCCTGGTGGCCAAGAAGGCTCCAATGGTCTGCTGGGGCCAGGGAGAAGTGTGGCCAGCAGGGCAAGGGAGATTCTCCTCTCCTGTTCTACCCTGGCCAGCAGGGCAAAGGAGATTCTCCTCTCCTTCTGTTCTACTGTGGTGAGGCCACAGCTGCAGTCCTGGGTCCAGTTCTGGGCTGCCCAGTTCAAGAGGACAGGGAACTACTGGAGAGAGTCCAGGGGAGGCTGCAAAGCTGCTGAGGGGTCTGGAGCAGCTCTGTGAGGAGCAAAGGCTGAGAGCCCTGGGGCTGAGAGCCTGGAGGAGAGCAGCCCCAGAGGGGAGCTGAGCAATGCTCAGCAAGAGCTAAAGGAGCTGTGGGGGGCAAGAGGCTGGAGCCAGACTCTGCTCAGTGGTGCCCAGGGACTGGCCAAGGGGCACAAACTGGAACCCAGGAGGTTCCAGCTGAGCAGGAGGAGAAAGTTGTTTGGTGTGAGGGTGCTGGAGGGCTGGAGCAGGCTGCCCAGAGAGGTTGTGGAGTCTCCTTGTGTGGAGAGCTTCCAACCCCCCCTGGGCATTGTGGTGCTGGGCAAGCTGCTGTGGGTGCCCTGCTGGAGCAGGGGGCTTGGCCTGGACGAGCTGCAGCGGTCACTTCCATCTCCACCATGCTGGGATTCTGTGCAATCCTCTTCCAGCTCCTGCACAGCCCCAGCACCAGGGCAAGGTCCCTCCTCCTGCACTGTAGTGCCCAGGGAGCTGTGTAAGGAGCAGAGGGTCCTGTGCCCCCCATCTTTGCCCCCCCATGGCTCCCAGCCCCAAACAATGGCTGCCTGTGAGGGCTCCATGCCTGGGGCACCACAGGGGCCCTGAGCCCCTAAGGAGATTACAGCTCCTCACATGAGCCTGCAGGGCTCACACCGGTGAGGGGACACCACGGGGGGTACAGGGAGGGGGAACTGCTGCCTGGGAGCCCCTGAGGGTCCCTGTGGGCATGGGAAGGGGCAGAAGGGGCTTTGCGGTGTGGGTTGGGGTGAGGGATGCCCCAGGGGCAGGAACAGCTCCTCCCAGGGGCATTTCAGAGTGGGCACAGACCTACAAAGCACAACCTCAGAGCCCTGCTGGTCTGTGGCTGCAGGAGGGCACAGGGGGTGCCCCACCCCCCACCTCCCTGACCAGCACACACCAGGGAGCACAGAGGTCCCAGAGCAGCCAGGGGCACAGCTGGGCAAGGTGCAGGTCAAAAAGAAGCTTTGCTCCCCCCAGGACCATGCAGTGTCCCTCCCAACACTGGCCCTGGTACCCTGGCAGGCCCTGGGGCTGTCCTCTGTCCCCTGACCCCACCACTGCCACAGCTCCAAAGGGGGCTGAGGCCACCTCCCACCTCTGCCCCCGCAATCCCACAGGATCCCCTGACAAAGCAGGACAGGGGGTGGTGGGAGAAGGGGTCCCCATTGTCACCATGGCCCATTTGGGAGATACCTTTGCAGCCCAGTCCTGGGAGGGCCTCATCTTGGGGCTGCCAGGTCCCCGGAGGAGGGTGGCAAGCCTTGGGGGGCTGTGGCCACATGTAAATGGGGAAAGCCAAGGGGCCAGGACACCCCAGCCCAGGGTGGCAGCTCCCAGAGTAGCCAAGGAAGGGGCACAGGAAAGTAAAACATTAAACCTCTGCTCTTTATTGGGTGCCTGGGTTCCTGGCCCTGCTCCCCGAGCATGCTGAGAGCTGCAGAAGGCTCTCCAGGGGTGACCTGAACTTGGGGAGTGCTCCAAGCAGGACTGGACCAGAGGGGGTGCAGGGTAGGGGGGGGGGCACCTCCTCCACATATTCCCAAATTCCCCTGGGGAAAACGATTCTGCCCCAGCCCTGGGGCCGACAGCAGGCACCAGCAGTGCTGATCCTGGGAAAGCTCTGATCCTGGGAAAGCTCCACGGAGAGCAGGAGCTGCCACATCCATCCTGTGTCCTGCCCTGCAGTGGGGCTGAGGAGGGGGCCAGGCCCCCAGCCCCTCTCCAGCTGCCTTATTGCTGTAGTCAGAGCAGTGGAGCAGGCAGGAGGAGCTGAGGAGTCAGCTGGCTGAGGAGAGGGGACAAGGACAAGTCCAAAGCCAAGGCTATGCCATCAGCAGGGAGGGCTCTCATCTTTCCAGGCATAGGGCAAGGAGGCAGCTGCCAGCTGGTGCCAGCCCGGCCGGTGGTGCCAGCAGTGCCGGGGCCGACCCCAGCAGGGAAGAGAGTTGTGCTGTGCCCCGGAGGAAAGGCACTGCCCTCTCCAGGGCACCCTGCCCGCTGCCCAGCCTGGACCAGCTCACCACACCTGCAGCAGCAGGGGCTGGGGGAGGGGAGGCCAGGAGAAGAAGTGGAGACACTGGGGAGCATCCCCCTGCCCCTGCAGCCACCCTGGGGGCAGTGTTCCCCTGCCCCTGTGGCCATCCCGGGGACAGCGTCCCCCTGTGGCCACCCCGAGGACAGCATCCCCCTGTGGCCACTCCGGGGACAGCGCCCCCCTGTGGCCACTCCGGGGACAGCGCCCCCCTGTGGCCGCCCCGGGGGCAGCAGTGCCCTGCCCCTGCAGCAGGGCCGGGGCTAGGTGCGCTGGCTGGGCAGCTCCTGGGAGATGAACCTGCGCAGGCGCTCCAGGTACTGGCTGTAGAGTTCAATGTCATTGTGCCCAGCCCCATCCACCCAGAGCGGCTCCACCGCCTTGGGGCAGCGCTCGAAGAGGGCCAGCCCGTGGGAGAAGTCGATGACCTCGTCCTCCGTGCCGTGGATGATGAGGACAGGGGAGGTGATTTTGGAGATCTTCTCGATGCTGCCAAAGAGAGAGAGGGGGAAGGGTGGTGAGAGGGGAGCAAGGCACTGCCCTTCTTCCTGCCCCCCATCCCCCTCTGCCAAAACACAGCACTCCCCCCGCCAAGGGAGGATGGGGGGGGGTCAGGAAATGCTCTTTGATCCCAGCAGAGCTTCTGCCAAGGATGTGCTGCAGGACAAAATCCACCCCACCCTGGTGTGACAGATGAGGACCAGACTGTGGTGACAACAGCCCCAAGGGACCCAGACAGGGCTGAAGGACAGAGGAGCACAGGCCCCACCCAGGCCAGGCTCTGAGCAGGCGAAGCTCTCTGCCTGGCCCCAAAGGCCACAGGAGGCCATGGGGACACAGAGCATGGGCTGGTGGCTTCCAGTCACAGCTTCCTGCCTGGAGACTGTCCCCTGGGCACTGCTGGCTGCAAGGGAGAGGAGAAGCAAGAGCTTGTCCCACCCCAGCACTGCCTTGCAACCAGCCCTGCTGGCTGCACAGAGGAGCAAAAGGCCCAAGAAGATACCATGCAGGGAAGGGGTGGCCCAGGGACACCCTGGGCTTGTGACACCTTACAAGCACAGCAAAGACACTGAGACAGGATGGGCAGGAGGTGACACAGCCAGGGGCGTGTGGGGCACACAGACAATGGCTTCAGCAGGAGGCACAGACACCCAGAGAGGACCAAATGCCAGGCAGAAGGATGGCAATGGGCACGTCTGAGTCACTCATTGGGCCACAGTTCTGACCACAAAGCCTCTGCATGGCCAGGCCTTGTGACCAGGACAGAGCTGGTCTAGGCACTGCCCCTCCAGAGCTGAAGGTCAGCTGGAGTCAGTTTTGTGCCACTCATTCCCAGAAGGACATTGAGAGGCTGGAGCAGGTCCAGAGAAGAGCAACAAAGCTTGGGGAAGGGTCTGGAGAACAGAGCTGGGGAGGAGCAGCTGAGGGAGCTGGGGGTGGTTAGTGTGGAGAGGAGGAGACTGAGGGAGACCTCACTGCCCTCTACAGCTCCCTGAGAGAAGGCTGCAGGGAGGTGGGGGTTGGGCTCTGCTCCCCAGCCTCAGGTGATAGGACAAGAGATGGCCTGAAATGTGCCAGGGGAGGGTTAGGTTGGAGATGAGGAACAATTTCTTTGCTGCCAGAGTGGTCAGGGAGTGGTCCCCATCCCTGGAGGTGTTCCAGACCCCTGTGGCCATGGCACTTGGGGCCAGGGTGTGGTGCCCATGGTGGTGCTGGGTTGGGGTTGCACTGGATGATCCTGTAGGGTTTTTCCAACCCAAACAATTCCCTGATGCTATGACCCTGTCCCTCCTGCTCAGGCCACTCACTTGGGGAAGGCATCAAACCAGTAGGTCTTCTTGGTCTCAGGGAAAGCAACTCTCATGCCAGAGGTGAGGGGAGAGTGCAGCACAATGGCAGCGCACTCGTAGCGGGAGGCCAGGTCCACCGTGGGCACGGTGCCAATGCTCTGTCCGTACAAGATGATGTTCTCTGGGCTGATCCCATACCTGCAGGAAGAGGAGGGGGCAGCTCAGCACCCAGGCACCACAGTCACAGGCCAGAGGGTCACCCTGCCCTGGGCACAGCACGCTGGGAGGGGTGGGGTGGAGGGAATGGGGCTCAGTCCCCTCTGCCTTCCCCCAGCTCCTTGGGGCTGGGCACAAAGCAGCCACCCTGCACCCCCCTTCAGCCAGGGCTGAGCTGCCAGGTGAGCTGTGGGAGGTGGCAAGGCTCACTCCTGCCAGAAGCAAGGTTATGGGGGGGATCTGTGAGCCCCAGATTACAGCCAGTTGGTGGGGCACACTGGGAGCCAGGGCTGGCTGCAGGCAGGATAGAGCCTGTCACCAGCTGGAGCAATAGGGCTGAGCACAGCCAGGGCAGAGCCTGGGCACAGAAAGGTGGGGATCCCAGTTTGTGCCAGTGTCCCCGGGACAGGTCATACACCCCCAAGCTTGAACCAGCCCCCCCCAAGCTAGGTCATGCCCCTGTAAAACTTGTGCCACCCCAGAAACGGTATCATAGCCCTGCAGAGCTTGGACCAGCTCCCCCAGGCAAGGTCATAGCCCTCCCAAGCTTGTGCCAGCCCCCAAGCCAGGCCATATCCCTGCAGAGCTTCTGCCAGCCCCCAGGCCAGGCCATATTCCTATAGAGCCTGTGCCAGCCCCCAAGCCAGGCCATACCCCTGCAGAGCTTCTGCCAGCCCCCAGGCCAGGCCATACCCCTGTAAAGCCTGTGCCAGCCCCCAAGGTAAGCCATACCCCCTGCAGAGCCTGTGCCAGCCCCCAGGCCAGGCCATACCCCTGCAGCATCCCTACCCTACCCCTCCGTGTCCCCAGCCCCGCCGGCGCTGCAGCTGCTTTCCAGCCTCCCCTTTCCCCCGTCGCGAGGCAGCCAGGTGCCCCCTGGGGCCCGTTCCCGGTTTCCCAGCAGGTGGCCGGGGCCCGGGGCGGTGCTCACCGCGTCCGCAGCGCCTGCCAGGCGGCGTCGATGTCGCTGTAGAGGTTGCGCTCCGAGGGCTTGCCGGAGCTGACGCCGTAGCCGGAGTAGTCGTAGGAGAAGATGTTGCAGCTGATGCGAGTGCCCAGCCCGATGTAGAAGCTGCTCATCTGCCCCAGGTCCACGGCGTTGCCGTGGGAGAACAGCACCGTGTACCTGCGGGCACAGGGGGGTGCGTCGGGCACGCTGCTGCCACGCGTGGGGGGGTTGTGCCCAGGCAGTGCCAGCCAGGTTGTGCCTGCTGGGGAGGCTGAAAGCCAAACGCCAGCATGCAAAGGGCCAGCACCAACCTGGCCACCAAGGAAGAGGTCTCTGTGGACAGCATTGCTTGGAGGTGCTGCCAGGAAGAGCAGAGAATCCCAGCATGGTGGGGTGGGAAGGGACCTCTGGAGATCATCCAGGCCAAGCCCCTGCTCCAGCAGGGCACCCACAGCAGCTTGCCCAGCACCACAATGCCCAGGGGGGGTTGGAAGCTCTCCACACAAGGAGACTCCACAACCTTTCTGGGGAGCCTGCTCCAGGCCTCCAGCACCCTCACACCAAACAACTTTCTCCTCCTGTTCAGGTGGCACCTCCTGGGTTCCAGTTTGTGCCCCTTGCCCCTTTCCCTGGGTACCACTGGCCCCTCTGGCTTCTGCTTCTCTCACTCTCCTCAAAGTGAATCCAAAGTGCAGTGAATCAGACTTCAAGAGGCCTGTAGGAAAGCTGGGGTCAGAGTCTGTTGGGACAGGACAAGGGGGGATGGTTTGGAACCAAAAGAAGGAGATTCAAGAGAGGAGAGAAGGGAGAAATTTGTTACACTGAGGGTGCTGAGAGCCTGTACCAGGTTGCCCAGAGAGGTGAGAGCTGCCCCATGCTTGGCACCATTACAGGTCAGATTGTTTGGGACTCTAAGCAACCTGCTCTGGTTGGGGTTGTCCCTGGGGGCTGCAGGTGGGGGGGGTGTGGAACTGGATGGTCCTCAAGGTTCCTTCCAACCCAATCCATTCCAGTCATCAATGAAGGTCCTTGGACACCTTTGGACCAACCCCAGTGACACCCAGAGCCTCCCAGAGGGGTTTGCTCCCAGCACAGAGGCAGCCTGAGGCCAGGGTGGTTCTGCTCAAGTGTTTTGAGCCTATTTTTGAGAAAAAACTCAGGATTTGGGGCCCTTTTCCCAATGGGGATTTCAAGGAAGGATTCTGACAGCCTTTTTTTTCTTTTCCCTCTCCTGAGTCTGGCAAGACACTAGAGGCTGGGAGTAAAGAGAACTGTGGGAGTGACAAGGCACAAGAAATTTCCACCATGAGGAGGGGGAAAAAAAAGAAACAATCTTAATCAGAAAAATGAAGAGCACACTGACAGAGGCCTGGCTCTCATCTGGCAGAGCCAGGCAGCAGGACCTGCTCCTGCCAAGCCCCTCACAGTTGGTCCAAGAGGTCTGTGGCCCAGGCTAAGCCTCTGTGGCCCAGCTTGGATGGCCTAGAAAGCCCTAGCAGGCAGGTGGTGGCAGGATGAGCTGTGGACAGAACAGCCCTGATGGCACCAAGGGTCTGGGAGGGCTGAAGGCCCCCAGCCAGGGTCCTTTGTTCTGGTCCCAGAGCCACTGTGGCTGGCCAGGCCTCACTGTGGCAGGGACCAACCCCACCAATGGCTTCCTGCCTCCAGGGCCCTGCCATGCAGGCAGGGATGGAGTGAAGACCCCTGTCAGGAAACCTGTGGCTGCCTCCTGTTGCTCTCCAGACCCCCTGCCCCTTGTCCCCCCAGTGTGTTCAAAGCCCTTGGTAAGCTGAGGGCAGATCCAGGCTGCATTCACCCACACAGAGGTCTCTGTGACACTATCCATTGGAGATGCTCCCAGGAAGAGCAGGGAATCCCAGCATGGGGCGGATGGAAGGGAGCTCTGGAGATCACCCAGGCCAACCCCCCTGCTCCAGCAGGGCACCCACAGCAGCTTGCCCAGGAGACTCCACAACCTCTCTGAGCAGCCTTCGCCAGGCCTCCAGCACCCTCACACCAAACAACTTTCTCCTCCTGCTCAGGTGGAACCTCCTGGGTTCCAGTTTGTGCCCTTTGCCCCTTGGCCTGTCCCTGGGCACCACTGGCCCCTGTGGTTTTCCCTCCTCTCACTCTCCTTAAGGAATCTAACATGTGGTGAATTGGACTTCCAGTGGCCTGTAGGAAAGCTGGGGACAGACTTCTGAGCAGGGCCTGTTGGGACAGGACAAGGAGGGATGGTTTGGAACTAAAAGAGGGAGATTCAGGGTGGAGAGAAGGGAGAAATTTGTCACACTGAGGGTGCTGAGAGCCTGTCCCAAGCTACGCAGAGAGATGGGAGCTGCCCCATGCCTGGCACCAGTGCAGGTCAGGTTGTTTGGGGCTCTGAGCAACCTGCTCTGGTTGGGGATGTCCCTGCTGGCTGCAGGGGCTTGGACTGGATGAGCTTTGAAGGTCTCTTCCCACCCAAACTATTCTGTGAATCCACAATTCTATGACCTCTAGGCCTGCACAGGCTCTTACCATCCAAGCAGTCACCAGGGGCTGGGGACAGAGGGTGAGCAGCTGGCACAGACCCTCTGGAGCTCCCCAAGAGTCTCACAGTGACACTGGTTCAAATCTGGAGCATTACCTCATGGTGTGACATCAGGGGTGATGTGTGGGACAGCCTCTGGCTTTGCCTCTGCTCCATGTTTAACCCTGTTCCCAGATGCAGCCACAAGCCAGACCAGTCCTGGCAGCTGGGGCAGCATCACCCAGCCTGGAGGGTGCCTCCAAACCCCCGTGGGGGACCAGGCTCCTTCTGCAGGCCGCCAGGTCAGGCTAGGACATGGAGCTGGTGCTCAGCTGGAGGAGAGGAGGGGGCAGGATGGACCAGCACTGCAACAGGCTCCCCAGAGAGGTTGTGGAGCCTCCTTCTCTGGAGACTTTCCAGCCTCATCTGGATGTGTTCCTGTGTGACCTTGTGCTGGATTCTATGATCCTGCTCTGGCAGGGGGCTTGGACTCAATGGTCTCTAGAGGTCCCTTCCAACCCCTAACATCCTCTGATCCTGTGCCCTGAGCCCACCAGCTCCCTGCTGAGCAGGCAGGGCTCAAACCAGCGGCACCATACTGGCACCTCCAGGGGCGACTCACCTGGCGCCGGGCACGCAGCGGACATACATGCAGCCGATGCGGTTCCCCCGGCTGCTCTTGGTGACGAAGACCTCGATGCTGTCCAGCTCCCTCTGGGAGTACTGGAAGTCCGCTCGGTCCTTCAGGTGCAGCTTCCAGCGCCCCGCAGCGCCGCGCAGGGAGGCGGTGCTGGCGCTGCCCGCGGGCTCGGGCTCGGGCAGCACGGCGTAGGTGGGCTCGGGGGGCAGGAAGGCGAGCTTGGCAGCGATGCGGCTGGGGCAGGGCGGGCAGCAGAAGAGGCAGCAGAGCTGGCTGAGCGACAGCCCGTTCATGGCGGCAGTGCCCGCGGGCAGGGAGGATCCGGAGCGGGGCAGGGGGGGCGCCGGCGGCCTGCCCTCAGCTGGCCCTGGGCACTGCTGTCACCAACAGTCCAGCGCGGGCCGGGGTGCTGCCGGTCGGGACTGGGGCAGAAGCCATCCGGCTGGCTGCAGGCAGCGGCGGTGGCCTGCGGGCAGGGCGGGCAGCAGTGAGGGATGGAGACCTCCAGCACCCCCCTCAACCCTCCCCAGATACATCAGGCAGCAATGAGGGATAGAGACCCTCCAGGACCCCCTCCCTACACCCAGATACATCAGGCAGCAGTGAGGGGTGGAGCCCCTCTAAGACCCCCTCCCTACCCCCAGATACATCAGGCAGCAGTGAGGGATGGAGACCTCCAGGACCCCCCTCAGCCCTTCCCAGATACATCAGGCAGCAGTGAGGGCTGGAGCCCATCGGGTTCCCCCCCACACCAGTGAGCACCCCCACATCTGACCCTGGCACAGCCAGGCCCTGTCCCCACCTCACACACACGCAGAGCCCCCACGCTCAAGCTGAACCCACGCACCCCCACCCCCCTCCCAAAATCCAGCCTCCTTCAATGCTTCCCAGCCCACACCCTGCACTGCAGCCCACGCTGGGGGAGGTGAGGACAAGGATCTCACACCCCCCATCACCACAATGGCCACACAGTAGGTGGCACAAAGGGCATGGTGCCTCCAAGACCTCCCTAAACCCTGGCACAGGGTGGTGGGAGGATTGAGCTCCTGAAGAAAAAGAGGAGGGGGGAAGAAAGGAAGAGAATTAAAAAAAAAAAAAAAAAAAGCAACTATTTTCTGCAAGTTTGGGCACAGGCTCTCGCTGAGGAATGTCAGAGCAGCCCACACCCCGAGGAATTCACTCCATCTGCTTCAGCAGGGCTGGGAAAGGGGAGGAAAGGGTGGAGAGGGGAGGCCTCCCGCTCAGCTGGGAGGGGAAGGCAGGCACATGGCTCCCAAATCCTCCCAGATCACACAGAATCAGGGAATTGTTGGGGTTGGAAAAGGCCTCCCAAGATTGAGTGCAACCAGCAACCCAACCCCACCATGGCCACCAAACCATGGCCCCAAGTGCCGTGGCCACAGGGGTCTGGAACACCTCCAGGCATGGGCACTCCACCACCTCCCTGGGCAGCCTGTGCCAATCCCTGACCACTCCTGCAGCAAAGAAATTGTTCCTCATCTCCAACCTAACCTTCCCTGGGCACAATTTCAGGCCATTTCCTCTCCTTCTATCACCTGACACTAGGAAGAAGACAGCAACCCTCACCAACGCCCCAAGCCCCAGGGCTGTGTGTCAGGGGCTGGGGATGAACTCAGGTCCCCCTCGGGCCGGTGGCCACCCACAGCAGCGCTGGGGGCAGCGTCACTGCCGGCACATGGCAGCCTCCTCCCTCCCTCCCTGGGTTGGGCAGCCCTGAGCCGGTGGCACCAGGCGCACCCAGGGCGGCCGCTGGTGTCCAGCAGCCGCAGGCCCGCCCGGGCACGCCGGGGTGCTGGTGCCCGCCGGGGCCGGGTGCCTGCGGGCAGGGGCAGGCGGCGGCTGGCAGCGGACACGCAGGGTGTCACGCTCGTGCCGGGCCTGGCACCCCCCGTGGGGGCTGGATCCACACCACCCACAGAGACTGACCCCCTCGACAGACTCTCACCCACAGCCAGAGCAAGGGGGCCCACTCCGCATCCACTCACTGACCTGGGTAGGACCAGTGGATGCCCCCCCGACACCTCCCACGCAGCACTTGCTGTCGGAGAGGCACACACACACTGAGTGGGATGGGACCCCCCAGCCCTGACTGCAGTTGGGCAGCCTCCCCCTCCCCACACACTGACCAGTATGGGACCCTCCCTCCCTGCCTCCCCTGACAGGGTCGGGACCCCCCACCCGGCACACACCGACCTGCATGGGACCCCCCCGCGACCTCTGTGGACCTCCTTTCCCCACAGACTGCTGTTGGGCCCCCCCTGCTCAACACACACCGACCAGTCTGGGCACCCCACTTCAGTGCCTGCTGTTGGGGGGTGGGGAGGGGCACACATTGACCCCCACCGACTGCTCCGGGCCTCCGTCTCCCCACTGACTGCTGTCGGACACACACACCTCCCCCCCCGCCAAATGACCAGTAGTGCCCCCCCGCAGGCGCTAACCAGCGTGGCCCGCAGCTCCCCGCCCCCCCATCCCACACACTGAGTGCCGTGGGCCTCCCGCACCCACACTGACCGGCGTGGGGCTCACAGCCCCCCCAGAATGAACGGTGTGAGCCCCCTAACCGCCGGATCCCCCCACACCGACACGCTGACTGGTGCGGGACTCCCCCATCACTGACCTGTGTGGGGCCCTCTCGCCGCCAGCGGACCCGTGTGGGCCTCCCACGACCACTGTGTGCTCCCCAAACCCCCACACAGAGCAGCATCCCCCCCACGACTGCTGTAGGCCTCCCACACAGACACAGCCCAGCGTGGGCCTCGCCAACGACCACTGTGGGCCCCACACCCCCTCCTCCACTGACAGGTGTGGGTCCCCCGCACTGGCTCGTGTCCGTTCCCCCCACACTGACCCGCGTGGGCCCCCCACGACAGCTGTGGGACCCCAAATCCCCCTCTACTCACCAGTGTGGGACCCCCCCTGACCGGCGTACGTCCGCCCCCAGCAGCCCCCTATGCCCCCGCCCCGCTCCCGGATCGAGTCGGCCCCGGAACCCCTCGTACCGGGACATGCTCTGCCGGGGCCCGGCCGGGCCCCCCCAGCTGCCGGGGCTGCCGAAGGGACGAGTCGGTCGCTACAGGCCCTCCGCGGCGGGGGCGGCGCTGCACCAACGGCCGCTCTTGGCCCGCCCCCGGCTGCCCGGAAATTACGTCTCGCCCCGCCCCCTCCTGTTGCCGTGCAACGTCGCGGCCTTGCCCGGCACTGCGCGGCCGTGATGGCTGCCGGGGAGGGGGAACGGCTGGGCCACGGTCCAGAACTTTGTGATCATCAAATCCAGTCTTTACCCCAGCACTGCCAGGGCACCACCAAACCATGGCCCTCAGCACCACATCTGCACAGCTTTAAATCCCCTCCGGGGATGGGGACTGCATCACTGCCCTGGGCAGCCTGGGCCAGGCCTTGAGAAGCTTTTTGGGGAAGAAATTGTTCCTCCTGTCCAACCTAACCCTCCCCTGGCACAATTTCAGGAAATTTCCTCTCCTATCGCCTGAGACTAGGGAGAAGAGAGAAACCCACATCTCCCTGCAGCCTTCTCTCAGGGAGCTGGAGAGAGCAATGAGGTCTCCCTCAGCCTCCTCCACACCAAACCCCCCCAGCTCCCTCAGCTGTTCCTCCCCAGCCAGGTTCTCCAGTCCCTTCTCCAGCTTTGCTGCCCTTCTCTGGACCTTCTTCAGCCCCTCAACGTCCTTCCTGGGGTGAAGGGCCCAAAACTGAAGCCAGTATAGGAGGAGTAGCCTCAGGTGCTGAGTCAAAGGGCACAATCCCTGCCCTGCTCCTGCTGCTCACACCATTGCTGATCCAGGCCAGGATCCTGATGCCCTTCTTGCCCACTGGGCAGTTTCCAGCCACTGTGCCCCAAGCCTAGAGCATTCATGGGGTTGTTGTCACCCAAAGGCAGGGCCCAGCCCTTGGCCTTGTTGAACCTCATCCCATCAGCCTCAGCCCATGGAGCCAGCCTGGTCAGATCCCTCTGCAGAGCCTCCCTGCTCTCCAGCAGATCACCACTGCCACCCAGCTTGGTGCCACCTGCAGACTGGCTCAGGGTGCCTCAATCCCCTCATCCAGATCATTGATAAAGAGATTAAAGAGGTCTGGCCCCAGCACTGAGACCTGGGGAACACCACTGGTGACCAGCTGGATTTCACTCCATTCCTCACCACTCTTTGGATCCAGACATCAAGCTTTTTTTTTCACCCAGACATCAAATGCAGCCCCACCCCACCCCCAAAACAGACATGTGGTGGAAGAGCTGTTTGGACTTAGGTCCAAAGTCAGTGTGGAGTCTGTGGCCCCCACTGTGGCCATAATGGGGAGTCCTACAGATCAGTGTGTTTTGGGGAGAAAGTCCCCACACCCAAAGGGAATTTGGGGCTTGAGGGCACTGGATACAGCCCCAGGACACAATCTGAGTATTGGGGTGGTGAGGAACTGGGAGTCCCTGTGCTCCTAACCCCCACCAGCACCAGGCACAGTTATTGAATCACAGAATGGTAGGGGTGGGAAGGGACCTCTGGAGATTTGAGTCCAATCCCTGTGCCAAGGCAGGGTCACCTGAAGACACTGAGGCAGAGAGCCCCAGCGCTGCCCTGGAGAAGCCCAGAGCTGCCTGGTGTGCCACATCCATGCCCACAATGAAGCAGCCACAGCATCCAAGCAAACTAGACTGTATTCATATTTACACTTACCAAGAGGAAGGAAAGAAAAGGGAAAAAGGGAGGTGGTGGAGGAGCAGGTGGCTGCCAGTTTGCGGTGTGAGTTCTCCCACTGCATCCATGGAAGCTGCTCCCTGTCCCCAGGGGCTCACGACCTTGGTGTGAACACAAAGCAAGGGCTGGTTGCACTTTCTCCTGGTGGTTCATCCTCAGCCTAAGCCTCAGTGGTGACACCTGGCCTGACCCCTCACCTGGCCTCACCACACACCACCAGTGCCATGCTGATGGCCTATCACGAAAAGGTGCTCTGGACCTGAGGCTGATGTTCTGCAGAAGCCAAAACCCAAGGAAGAGGCCAACATGAGCTGGCCTGGCCTCTGCTCCACTCCAGTGGGGACTGGCATCACTTTTTGGAGGCCAGAATCCTTCAGTCAATGGCACACAGCAGGAGCTGCTGCTGGGCTTGCTCTGCTCGCTCTGACATCACAGGGGAGAAAACAAACTTTGGGAATGATCTCCCCACAATCCCTAAACTGCCATAAACAGGGAGGAAAAGCAGCCCTTGGCAGGAGCTGCTGTGATTTCCGTCAGCTGCTCTGCTCCTCACTCCCTTGGACGAGCTGATGCTGAGGGAAGCACTTCCAGAGCGTGGGATGGGCAGGAGTGGGGCAGAGGCTGCTGCACCCCTAGGGACTCCTCCAGCTTCCTCTGCTGCTCAGAGCCCTGCAGTCACCACCCAGCTCCTGGTGTTCCCAGGGAGATCAGACCTTGATCCCAGGTGGGCACACACCTGCGGGGTGCAGAGTTGGCTTCTGGTGCACCCCAGGAGCCGCTGCCTGCCTTGTCCTGCATACCCTGGCCCTGTGCTGTGCACCCCAGCCCTGCTTTCCCTTTCTAACAGACCCAGATTTCTCCACACACTGTGGAGTGCTGCTGAGCCCAGGGTTTGACTTTCCTTGCATCTCAGAGCCTTCCAGGTGCATTTGGGGGCATACTCTGTGCATGTTCAATGCACCCCAAAAACTCTCCTTTGGCTTTCTCTTGCACCCTAGAGCCCTCCCTGAGCTTTCCAGCACCCCTAAGAACTCTACTTCAAGTCTTTCTGTGGCCTCAGATGACCCCAGGTGCCTCTCCCTGCTCCCCAAAACCCTCCATGGTCTTCTCTGAAAGCCCCCACCTACACTTCTGGGTACCCCAGGGCCCTCCTCATGACTTTTCCCATGCCTTGCAGCCCTCTGCATGCCTTTTCTTGCATCCCAGATGCCTCTGTTTGGCTTTGGAAGCATCTCCCAGGGATCAGACCCTGCCCCTTGCCCCAGGGGGACATGCAGAGAGGTGGGAGAGCACGGCAGTGGCTGATGAAAGGGGCAGAAAGGCCTTCACCCCGTATCAGTGCAGCCCACAGGGGAGGAAGGAGCCCCAGCTGTGTGCAGGGGCAGGGGAGGAGGCAGAGGTTTGGTGATCTGAGCTTTGTGCAGAACCCTGATGAGAAAGAACTGAGTAAGGCAGAAGGCAGGGGGGGAGCAGAGGGCAGAGGAGAGGTGCAGGTGGTTACAGCCTCCCTGGGGAACAGGCCAGAGGTTCTTTGGGGGGTGCTGAAGCACAGGGGATGGTGGTGGTGGTGGCGGAAAGGTGTCCCTGGCCACCCCAGGTCCCACAGGCTGGCTCCCTCCTCATGGCAAGGGGCACGAGGCAGTGAGTGGGACCTTCCTAAAGCCCTGACTTGCAGCTGGAGTGCAGCCACCTCGCCTCAAGCCGCAAAAGAACTTCCCTGCACTGGTCCTCTGCTGCTCAACCACCTCGGTGCTTCGACAACAGCGGCTCAGAGGGAGGGGAGGGGTATTTGGGGTGTCAAAACTACAGAATCCCCTTCTGTGCATCTTGGGGTGGGGGGGAAGGGAGAAGGGTGGGTGAAAGGCAGCCTTGCTGCCCAGGGTTCCCCAGCTCCTGCTTCTAGATCTGCCAGAAAGAGACGTGGGGGGCTGAAGGGACGAGGTCCAGCGGCCGCTCAGGGGCTCCAGCCGCAAGTGCCAGGCGCTGGCAGGCCTGGGAGCTGCCGGCAGAAGGGAAGCGCTGCCCGGCCGAGCCCTGCTGCCCCTGCCGTGCAAACCACCCCGTGCCAAACAAGTCTGAAGGGCTCAGGGCTGGATCAGCAGGTCAGGACAGTTCCTTTTCCCTCGGGAAGCTGCTCGGGAAACGGATCGCCTGAGCTGCGGGTGCTGGACGGGCAGGAGGGGGTAAGAGAGAGGTGCGAGGAGTCCCCCGGCTCCGGGGGCTCGTTCGTGTGCGCTGCCGGAGCCTCCGTCACACCAGCAGGGGGGCCGGGAGGAAGAGGAAGAAGGCTGGGAGGAAGGGGAGGAGCACCAGGCCACCGGGCTGCAGTTCGAGCTGCTCAGCCCCTTCACAACTTCTGGATCTTCTCGGCCACGACGACGGGGTTCTCCTTACGGATCTTCTCGGCAGCTTCTGCCTTGTAGTCGTAGGGGCAGGCGTGCATGTCGGAGTACCGGTGGATGGCGCAGAACAGGTTCCCGCAGCGGCAGTCGAAGCCTGAGGGGAGGAAGAGCAGAGATAAAGCTGCTTCAGCCTTGGGAAAGCAGCAGCACCACCCCCCCGGCTCCTCCCTGCCAGCCCAGGAAACTCCACCCCACGCTGAGAGAGGGTCGGACATGGGGAGTGCCACTGCCCTGGAGAGGAGAGAGGGAGGCTCGGTGTAGGGGACAGCCACAGCTGGCAAACCCACTCCTGTGAGTGCACCAGTTCCAGAGAGCCAGGGAGCTGCTGGAGAGGACAGGGAATACGAGGGCCAGTTCTGGGCTCCCCAGTTCCAGAGAGCCAGGGAACTGCTGGAGAGAGTCCAGGGGAGGCTACAGAGATGCTGAGGGGCCTGGAGCAGCTCTGTGAGGAGCAAAGGCTGAGAGCCCTGGGGCTGAGAGCCTGCAGAAGAGCAGCCCCAGAGGGGAGCTGAGCAATGCTCAGCAAGAGCTAAAGGAGCTGTGGGGGGCAAGAGGCTGGGGCCAGACTCTGCTCAGTGGTGCCCAGGGACAGGCCAAGGGGCAAGGGACACAAACTGGAACCCAGGAGGTTGCAGCTGAGCAGGAGGAGAAAGCTGTTTGGTGTGAGGGTGCTGGAGGCCTGGAGCAGGCTGCCCAGAGAGGTTGTGGAGTCTCCTTGTGTGGAGAGCTTCCAACCCCCCCTGGGCATTGTTCTCCTGGGCAAGCTGCTGTGGGTGCCCTGCTGGAGCAGGGGCTTGGCCTGGATGATCTCCAGAGGTCCCTTCCATCCCCACCATGCTGGGATTTTGGGATTCTATTCTCTGGGCAGCTCCAGCTGTCACAGTGGTGGGCATCACTCCCAGAGCAGCTGCTCTCCATGCTCCCTGGGGACAAGGGCCCTGCTGGGATGCAGAGTGCCAGATTGCTAATCCAGAGCAGGCTCCCCAGGCAGCCTGAGCTGGATCCAAGCTCTGCATGCCAGCCTGGCTCCCAGGGCAGCAGGCAGCAGCATCTGCAGTGCCCAGCAGTCAGCCAGTGAGCAGCAAAGCCTTCACCTCGTAGAGTTTTGAGCTATTCAAACCTTCAAAATTCATCATTCTGCCCCTTCCCTGCCAGGCAGGGCTGGTCAGCAGTGCTGCTGCTATCACAGCACAGTGGGAAAGCAAGGCAGGAGCAGGGAGGGGGTTTGCTGCAGCACAGCAGATCAGCCCTGGCAGTGAATCAGGCTCCTTCCCTTCACCTCTCCCCAGCTGCAGGCTGCAAGGACCACAAACACCTTGCTAGGAGATGCCAGTTTGCTCCTGTTTGAGAGAACTCATTTTATCCTCAAAGGGCATCTTGTCCAACCCCCCTGCAGGCAGCAGGGACAACTCCAGTCAGAGCAGGCTGCACAGGGACACATCCAGGCTGATCCTGAATGTCCCCAGGGATGAGGCCTCAACCACCTCTCTGGGCATCCTGTCCCAGTGTCTCCTCACCCTCCCTGTGCAGAACTTCCTCCTGATGTCCAACCTAACTCTGCCCTGCTCCAGTTTCAAACCACTGCCCCTCTTCCTATCCCCACAGCCCCTTCCAAACAGTCCTTCCGCAGCCTACCTGGAGGTCTCCTGCAGATATTGAAATGCAGCTCTGAGGTCTCCCTGGAGCCTTCTCCAGGCTGAACAGCCCCAACTCTTCCAGCCTGTCCCCATAGCAGAGGTTCTCCAGCCCTCCGATCATCTTTGTGGCCTCCTCTGGACCCCCTCCATTGGGTCCATGTCTCTCTTATGTTGGGGGTCCCACAGCTGGCCCCAGCACTACAGGTGAGGTCTCCCAAAGCAGAGGGGCAGGATCCTCTCTCTCCATCTCTGGCCACACTGCTTTGGATGCAGCCAAGGATGTGATTTGCCTTCTGACAGTTCCATTTGCAGGCCAGACCTTCCTTTCCTGCTCCCCTGTCTCTTGCAATGCAAAGTATCTTTTTGGAGTGGTATCTCCAGCCTCTGACCTTCTGAACCCAGGCCAGCAGGGCTAGGAAGGTGTCCCCACAGGCAGGCCCTTACCAGTCAGCCCAATCTTCTTCCTGCAGGTGAAGCAGCGATTCTTCTTCTGTTTGGGTTTCTCTGCAGCTGTCTTGTCCTCAGCAGTGCTCTGGGACACTTCAAGCAGGGTACCTGGAAGAGAGGCAAGAGTCTTGATAAAGCAAACACCACTTTGATCGATTCCAGGAGCTGCTTGGTGCCCTGATTACTCTGTGCCAGGTGCCTCCACGTCCACACTGCCACCCTGGTTTAAGAGCAGAGCTGATTCTGGTCAGGATTTGACTTCCCAGCTCAGTCTCTGCTCAGTGAGGCTCTTGCTGAAGTTCAGGACAGGTTTGCACAGCCAGGGGCTGCTCCTGGCAGTGAGGACACTGATGGGGAAGGATAGTTCCTGCCAAGGGCTGGGCTGCAGAAAGGCTCTGGCTTGGACTTGCTCTTGGGCAGACCAAGGGCATTGCCACAGCTGGTGCCACACCTCGGGGGGCAGGAAGGCAGAGGTGGCACCAGTGGGGAGGGGCAGACAGGACAGGTGACCCTCAACTGACCAAGAAGGGATTGCAGCCCATGGATGGCATCTTCAGGAGCAAGCTGAGGCATCCCCAGGGTCAAGCCTCTTCTTCAGTGGTTGCTATCCAAGGAGGACTCTGTCCCTTCTGCCTTTAATCCTGATCCATGTGTTCCTGAACCCAGGTCCAGAATCCAGCTACTGAATTCAGTTCCTGTCTGCTGCTGAACCCAGTCTGGGACATCCCCAGTGCCTGCCCCCAGTATCAGTGGTGACAGAGCCACCACTGCCACCAGGGGTTGGTTTCCATGTTGATTTTGTCTATCTTCCCATTTATTTCATGTCCTTGGTCTTGTTCCCATCCCAGCTGCTTTAGTTTCTGTCCCACCCCATCAGTCTCTCCTCTCTGGGAAGCAGAAGGCTTCACCGAGAGCCTCTGGCACTCATTTAGTGGCCAGCCCAAGCCTGACCCTTGACAACCAACACACCCCAAACTGAGAGATTTCATAGAGTCACAGAATGGGTTGGGTTGGAAAGGGACTCAAAGCTCATCCAGTTCCAACCCCCTGCCATGGGCAGGGACACCTCCCACCAGCCCAGGGTGCTCAGGGCCACATCCAGCCTGGCCTTGAACACCTCCAGGGAGGGGACAGCCACAGCCTCCCTGGGCAACCTGTGCCAGTCTCTCCCCACCCTCACTCTCAAGAATTTCTTCCTAATCTCCCTCTCTCCATCTCCATCTTCCTAATCTCAGTCTCCCCTCTTCCAGCTCAAAGCCATTGTCCCTCATCCTGGCACCACAAGCCCTTGGAAAAATTCCCTCCTTGGCTTTCTTGTAGTTCCCCCTTAAAGTCCTTCCCTTGTAGCACAAGATCTGCACCTCAGCCAGCCTCAGGTTTTCTCCCTGTTTCAAACTCCTCAACTCCAAGGCTCAGAAATTCCCAAGGAGTTCTCAGGGTCTAGCTATGGCACACAAAAGGTGACACAAGGCCACTGAGGTCCCACTGAGGAAAGGGAACACCAAACAGAGCTACTTGGTGCTTGCCACCACTTAACTGTGCTCTGCAGTCTCTGCACACAACTGAGCTCCACAGCTGAGCCCTGAGTTAATCTGAGCAGGGGGAAAAAATAAAATAAAGAAGTTAACCCCTTGTAAGTCCTACTAATTGTTTTGGCTGCCTCTTATGTAAGTGTTTCTCATATGTAGGTCTCAGGATGCTTTACACAGATACTCATCACTGCCTCTAATCTACCCAAAGGAAAACTGAGCCCTGAGAGGCAGAGAGAGAGGTCACAGATGCTTAGCAGGATTTCCTCCAGCTACCTAAGCAGGTTACAGGAGTCACCAGGAGGGAGGAGCTCCAGCTGCTTGCAGATACTCACCTGCAGAGCTGAAAACCAGGCCAAGGAGACAGGCAGAGAGAGCTTTGTGCTTCTGACCCTGAACAGCTTTCTGAAAGCTCCATGCAAAGGGCAGGCTCCCCCACAGACTCTTCCAAACCTCTCTTCCACCAAACTGTTTCTCACCAGCCTCTTGTGAATTGTCTCCTGGGCTTGCAGGCCAGGGACTAACTCATAGAATCACGAAGTGGTTTGACTTGGAAAGGAGCTTGAGGATCTTCAACCCCCCTGCCATGGGCAGGGACACCTCCCACCAGCCCAGCTTGCTCAAGGCCTCATCCTGCCTGGCCTTGAACACCTCCAGGGAGGGTTCACAACCTCCCTGGGCAACCTGTTCCAGTGTCCCCCCACCCTCACTGGAAAGAATTTCTTCCTATGTCCAGTCCATCTAAATCCAAGATGCCCAGCTGTGTGGTGAGGAGAGCCTGGGCTTTTAGCAACCAGCAGCTCTCAGGGGTTTTTAGCTGTCAACTGAGGTCAAGGAGGGTGGCTCCAGGGCAGTGTCACTCAATTACAGCCCCACTACACCACCTTGTAACTCAGTAACTGGAGGACCTATCCTGCTGGGCAACAATGCCCTCATTACTTTCAGTGCCCTTTTTGAGCTACTCACTCCAAGAAGGACATTGAGGGCCTTGCAACAGGTCCAGAGCAAGGTGACAAAGGTGGTGAAGAGTCTGGAGAACAGGGCTGGGGAGGAGCAGCTGAGGGACCTGGGGGTGTTTAGGCTGGAAAAGAGGAGGCTGAGGGGAGACCTCATTGCTTTCTCAGCTCCCTGACAGGAGGTTGGAGGCAGGTAGAGGTTGGTCTCTTCTCCCAAAGAACAAATGATTGGACAAGAGAAAGTGGCCTCAAGTTGCCCCAGGGGAGGTCTAGGTTGGACATGAGGAAAAATATCTTCACCTGGAGGGTTGCCAAGGCCTGGCCCAGGCTGCCCAGGGCAGTGGTGCAGTCCCCAGCCCTGGAGGGGTTTCAAAGCCCTGGAGATGTGGTGCTGAGGGCCATGGTTTGGAGGTGCCCTGGCAGTGCTGGGTTCAGGGCTGCTCTGAATGGTCTGAAAGGTCTCTTCTGACCAAAAGGATTCTTTGATTCTATGATTCAAGGCACCACTCTGTACACAAAGTGACAACAGAGGGGCAGATGTGTCTCCCACCACACTGGGTGACAACACCCAGGCCAGCAGCCACCCTTGGGCACCATCACAAATGTGTCTCCTCTCTCCCAAGACCACAGTGGCTCTGCCTCCCTTCCTCAAGAGACAGCAGGGAAGTGCAGGCAGCAGCAGGCTGTGGGATGCTCTGGGCTCTCTGCCATTCCCTGGGAGGGACTTCACAGGAGATTATCCTGCTGCCAGGCAGGCAGGGCTGGCAGCTCCTCAGCCCACAAAGCCAGCTCTGTGGGCCTGCCCTCAGGCACAGCCTTTTCTCTCCTCCCTGCTGCAGAAGCAGATCAGCTGTTTCTCCTCAGCTCTCTTTTGCTGGGTTCTCCTCCCCCTCTACCCTGCCCTGGTGAGGTCACACCTGGAATATTGCATCCAGGTCTGGGCTTCCCAGTTGAAGAGGGACAGGGATCTGCTGGAGAGAGTCCAAGGGAAGGCCACAAGGATGCTGAAGGGACTGGAGCACTGCCTGGTGAGGAGAGGCTGAGAGCCCTGGGGCTGTTTAGTCTGGAGAAGAGAAGACTGAAAGGGGATTCAATAAATGTTTAGAAATATCTGAGGGCTGGGGGTCAAGAGGGAGGGGACAGGGACAGGCTCTGCTCAGCTGCACCCTGGGATAGGACAAGGAGCAATGGATATAAACCACAGCACAGGAGGTTCCATCTCAACAAGGGGAAGACTTCTTCACTGTGAGGGTGACAGAGCCCTGGAGCAGGCTGCCCAGAGAGGTTTGTGGAGTCTCCTTCTCTGGAGCCTTTCCAGCCCCATCTGGATGTGTTCCTGTGTGAGCTGGATTCTATGGTCCTGCCCTGGCAGGGGGGTTGGACTCAATGATCTTTGGAGGTCCCTTCTAACCCCTAATGACCTGGGATCCTGTGCCCCTCCTGGAGGTATATATACTATATATATACTCAGTGCTATACTCAGACTGAGATCAGCATCACTCAGTCTACCTGATGAGGAAGATGCTGATGAGACTTCTTCTGCCTTGCCAAGTTCTTCTGCCTCGTTGCTGGTTTCTTCTCTGGATATGCTCATGGCTGTCATCTGATGGGTCACAGGAGTCTGGGCACTGGGAGCACAAACAAACAAACAAATAAAGCAGAGAGCAAACACAGAGGTTTGCTGCTGACAAACAGCTATGTGGGAGAGACCTTCAGCACAGAAAGTTAATTGCATGATACTCAGAGATAGCTCAGGAGTACAGTAGGCCAAATCCCCCTGAGAATTGGGATCAAAGTTCTTTGTAGACAGGAATAGAATCAATCTGTGATGATCTCAGCTTCCTCTTCCACCCAGTTCTATCTCAAAGCCAACACAACAGCCCAGGCAAACAAGCCCAGGGCCAGGGAACAGTTATGAGTCAGGACTGTAAGTGATGGCAGAGCTCAATGCAGGACAACCTTCCTTCTTGTCTCATGAGACCAAGGTCCCTAATCCTGCTGTCATTGCTTCCAGACTGGAAGGTGCTTTCACTTCAGACTGAGTGGAAACCAAAGCTCAACTCAGCTACTGACAGCCAAGGGGCACTGGGATGCCACTCAGTTTACCAGAAGTTTTAACTGCACATCACCAGGGACATCTCAATCTCCCAGATAAACCAGGGTCACAAAGAGCAGCTCTACAGATCCCCTTGGCCTGATGAAAGACAAGAGCCTACCCCTTGTGCCCCAGGGGTGGCTGTAGATCCAAAGCCCACCCCAGGCTGTGCCCCTACCTGGCTTTTGCATCCTCAGGCATGGAGTCTCCCTCCGCACGCTGCCCTGCGATCGACTCGGAGGCCATGGGGCTGCTGCTGGCACCAGTGGGGGCTGCAAGACAAGGGCACAAGCTTGGAAAACTCCTTCAAATGCCAGCAACTTCCTCAGGTCCCAGGCAGACAAAGATTAAGGAGGATGAGCACTTCCAGCAGGCTTTAAAGTCCCGATTCCTAGCAGGAGCTGAGAGGGACCAACCCCAGTGGGATCACTCTCACAGCTCCTATTTTTACACTCTCTTCTCTGAATTTGTTCATAGAGGATAACAGAGAAGGGCTGGATGGATCCAGGATCAGGACTGAGTCCCTGTATCAGGATCACACAGCCCTCTGAAATGTGCTGCTGGTCTTCAAGAGAGCAGCAGGCCTTGTTTATGGAGATCTGCTCAGCTCCTCGGAGTCTGCAAGCTCCCTTTGGAGAGACAAAGGTTTGTCTGCAGCAGCTCCATGCTGAACACCTGGGGATTTAACATCTGGAACCAATGGCACCTCCAGCCTCTGCAGGGCTTGGGGGTGCTGGGGGTGCAAAGGTGGAGCTGAGCCAGCACTGAGCACTGCCAGCCCAGCCCCAGCCCTGTCCTGGGCTGGTCCCCAGCAGGGTGGGCAGCAGGGGCAGGGAGGGGATTCTGCCCCTCTGCTGTGCTCTGCTCAGAACCCCCCTGCAGTGCTGGGGCAGCTCTGGAGCCCTCAGCACAGCACAGACAGGGAGCTGGTGCAGCAGGGCCAGAGGAGGCCACAGCAATGCTGGCAGGGCTGGAAGCCCTCTGCTGGGAGCCAGGCTGAGAGAGTTGGGCTTGGGCAGCCTGCAGAGGAGAAGGCTCCAGGGAGACCTTCTGGTGGCCTTGCAGTGCTTCAAGGGCTGAGCAGAAAGCTGGGGACAGACTTTGGAGCAGGGCCTGTTGGGACAGGACAAGGGAGGATGGTTTGGAACTGCAAGAGGGAGATTGAGAGTGGGAGAAGGGAGAAATGTTTGACCCTGAGGGTGCTGAGAGCCTGTCCCAGACTGCCAGAGAGGTGGGAGCTGCCCCATGGCTGGCACCACTGCAGGTCAGGTTGTTTGGAGCATTGAGCAACCTGCTCTGGTTGGGGATGTGTTCCTGGGGTTGGTCTGGATGACCTTGAAGGTCCCTTCCCACCCAAACCATTCTGTGAGTTGATGATTCTTGGGTTTCCCTTCTCTCCCTCAGCCCTGCAAAGCAAACTCTGCCCCAGCAGCAACATTCTCCTGTATGGAAGTGCTGCAGTCACCAACACACCTCCAGCACAACCTCTCCAAAGCATGAGAAGCAGATCCTCACCTACTGAATGAACTTGGCTTCAACAGAAACATGCTGGCTTATGTCAGCTGACATCTAAGTCAGGGTCTTTAGGGAACCTCTTTATCAGGAAGAGCCAAGTTCCTTCCTAACATCTATTTTGGGTGGGGAATTCAAGGAAAGCCATCAAGGACCAGAACTGTGGAAGCTCTCTACAGGGTGGTGCCCACCAGCACCTCCCAGTCTGTACATGGGGCATGTCCACAAACCCTCAGCAACAGAAAATCCTGGAAGTGATGGGAAGAGCTTCCTGTGCACCCAGCTGTGATGTGGCAGCTACCTTTAGCTGCAGGAAATGAACCTGTCATGTCGTTGCTTGTGACTGACAATGCTGTTGAGATAAGGAAATGAGACCAACCCAAAAGGCCAAATTCTTCCCAAATGAGTAAAATTCCATTTGAGGCATCTCTTGCGGTTCCCAGCAGTCAGCAGGTAACTGAGGGAGCAGGTGATGAGTCAAGATCTGTCAGTGCAAGTGAAAGGGGGTACAGGAGAGCTGGGAAGGGACTGGTGACAAGGGCTGGGAGTGCCAGGATGAGGGACAATGGCTTTGAGCTGGGAGAGGGGAGATTGAGAGATGGAGATAAGGAAGAAATTGTTGAGAGTGAGGGTGGGGAGAGACTGGCACAGGTTGCCCAGGGAGGTTGTGGCTGTCACTTGCCTGGAGGTGTCCAAGGCCAGGCTGGATGAGGCCTTGAGCAAGCTGGGCTGGTGGGAGGTGTCCCTGCCCATGGCAGGGGGTTGGAACTGGATGAGCTTTGAGGTCCTTCCCAACTCAAACCGTTCTGTAAATCTATGAAATTCTGTAGTTTACTGGAAGCTGCTAACTGGGAGAGGGCTTCAGAGACAGCTGGGACTGGGAAAAAAACAGCTGAACCCCTCACAGGGAAGTGAAGCACTCAGAGGCTCAGGGCTTTGATTTTGAGGCTGGGGTCTGCATGGAATGGGAAAGATAGGAGTTTTCTACGAGAGAGTAAATTTGCTGGTGGCCAGTACCAGTACACCAGTATTAGGGCTGGGAACATCTGTCTGATGAGGAAAGGCTGAGACACCTGGGACTGCTTAGACCAGAAAGACTTGGATGAGATCTTATTAATGTTTACAATTATCTGGGGGGTGGTGTCAAGAAAAAGGGGCCAGGCTCTTTCCAGTGATGTCCTGTGGTAGGACAAGGGACAACAGACACAAACTGGAACCCAGGAAGTTCCACCTCAACATGAGGAGAAACTTCTTTGGTGTGAGGGTGCTGGAGGCCTGGAGCAGGCTGCTCAGAGAAGTTGTGGAGTCTCCTTCCCTGGCGACTTTCCAGCCCCATCTGGATGCATTCCTGTGTGACCTGCCCTGGGTGATCCTGCTCTGGCAGGGTCGAGCTTCACAGATCCCTCCCAACTGCTACCATCCTGCGATTCTCTCCCAGCTGCTTAGCAGAGTTTGCACCCAGGCACCTGTTCAGTCCCTACCTGAGGGGCTGATGCGGTCGCTGCTCTGCTGGCGCTGCAGGAACTCCTTGTAGCAGACGGAGCACATGCCGTTGGTGCGGGGGCTGCCATAGAAGCCACAGCCCGTGGTGCACAGCAGAGGCACCTGGGTCTGGTTGGTCTCCTGAGCCATCTTCCCTCCTCCAAGGCACTGAGCTAGCAACAGGAATAAAAGGAGACAGCTGTCAGGGCCGGGGGAGCTCACTCGGGGTATGCAGCAGCTGAGGAGGAAGGAGCACAAAGGATCCCGCGGGAGTCCGGCTCCTGCGCGGGCACAGCACAGCCCCCGGGCATGGGATATGCTCAAACTGCTGGAGAGGGTCCAGAGGAGGCCACAGAGTGATCAGAGGGCTGGAAACCTTCCCTGTGGGGATAGGCTGGGAGAGCTGGGGGTGTTCAGCCTAGAGAAAAGAAGGCTCCAGGGAGGCCTCAGAGCAGCCTTCCAGCACCTGAAAGGGCTCCAGGAGAGCTGGGGAGGGACTTCTGACAAGGACTGGGAGTGACAGGATGAGGGAGAATGGCTTTGAGCTGGGAGAGGGGAGACTGAGACTGGAGATGATGAAGAAATTGTTGGCAGTTAGGGTGGGGAGAGACTGGAACAGGTTGCCCAGGGAGGTTGTAGCTGCTCCCTCCCTGGAGGTGTTCAAAGCCAGGCTGGATGAGGCCTTGAGCCTCCCTGGGCTAGTGGGAGGTGTCCCTGCCCACAGCTGGGGGTTGGACCTGGATGATATTCAAGGTCCCTTCCAACCCAAACCATTCTGTGACTATGAATATCCAGGCCTGGAAAGCAGCCACAGGATCCACTTCCTGGGGCCTCCAGGCACCCAGAGCTCAGCTGCCAGAGCTCCACTGCCCAGAGCCAGGCTGAAAACCAACAGGAACCAACCTCTGGAGCTCCCTCCTCAAAGCACGAGGCTCCTTAAACTCCCAGGGACAAACAAGCACACAAGACCCAAACAATTGGCTCTCCAAGGGTAACAAGAAGTGCCATTGTGGAGCAACTAATGACTCCTGCAAACAGCAGAACAAAGAATGCCTCTCAAGCAGCAGTGGCCAGCCTTATCAGTTACATTTTGCACGGGTTTGTTCTCATTTCCAGGCTGTTTTACTTTTTTAGTGCTCAGGAAGATGACGTAAGTGGTGCAAAAAGAACTCACTGACTCAGTTCTGACACACTCCTGTATTTCCAGCCACACACCACTTAGCACAGTTAGGCTGAACATAAGGGTAAGGTTTCTTTCCAGCAGGAAAGATGCGATCCTGGAACACCTTCCCGAGGGAAAGAACAGCCGCCATGGAACCTGCTTTTTTAAAATGGATCTCAACATCACACTTGAGTTACCTCCAAAGCCAGGGACTGGCCCCTTCCACCCACAGGTGGTGCAGCCAAACTGCACCGCACCCCTTCAAACCAGAACCCTAAGCACCAACTCCCAGCAACAACAAATACCAGGTGTGTGCCAACGACATGGCTGTGGCCAGTCCAGCTTGGGTGGAGGACAAGGGGAGAGGATTTTGTGGGACTCTGGTGGTGCTGGTGGCTCCAGCTTGGGTGCAAAGACACAGCCTTGCTACTGGGAGTCCCCAGCAGCGATCTCCTTTGCGAGTTTCACAAAGTATCCATCACCACACAACTACCCCTGCTGCTTTCTTTCATGGCAGGCTGGTTGGACTAGATGATCTAATTTAAGGTCCCTTCCAACCCAAACCACTCTGTGATTCTATGACTCTATGAAAATTTGCTCCACTACAGGAATAAAGAACAGGAATAAGAAATAATTACCCTCCCAGGAGTGCTCCCGTGGGATGGAAGTGGATCAGCTCTGGTTTAGTTCTCTTTCTCCTCAGCTGGGTGATTCGAATCTCCCCTCCACATTCGTGGCTCCCCTTGCAGAGCTCAGATCAGCACTCCCATTACCAGACCAGAAATCCTTCCCAGCACAAGCCGACCTCTCCTTCGGCACCAGCAGCCAAGGGAGCCTCCTCCGCACCAGACCCGGCAGGCTGGATCCCCGCAGAGGCAACCGTCTGGCAACCACTTCTACACACGGATGAATTTTCAGGAATCACTTCGGATTTTGAGCGTCCCTGGAGAGAGATGACGATGACTGCTGTGACCTCGGACGAGTTCAGCTCTCCCTTTGCCAGCAGCCCAACGATGACCTGCCGTGGGAGCCGAGCAGCTTATGGCTTCCAAAACCAGCTGAAAAGAAGAACCCTGAAGGACACCGAACCCCTCCCGCTGCCTCTGAACCCCACGCCCTGGCAGGCCGGGGCGAGCCAAGTACCCGGCCGAGTGCCCAGGGAAAGCCCCAGGCCACCCGCCCACTCCGTGCCCTCCTGCCCCAGCCACTGCCCGGGCGAAGGCCGGCGTTGCCCCGGAGTTTTCCCGTACCCCCCCACCCCGGCCCACTCCGCCGCAGCCGGGCCCCGCGCCCAGTTCGCCGGCCGCGGCAAAAATCGAGGCCGAGGCCTTGCGGCCTGCGCGGCGGCGGCCGGAGCCACCCTGGGCCGGGCCGGACCAGGCCGCTGGGCCGCGCCGGGCCCCACTCACCGGCGGCAGAGGCAGGCTGGCGGGCGGGCGGCCGCCGGGCCAGGCCGGGTAGGGCCGGGCCAGGGCGGCCGCCGGGAAGCTCAGGCAGGCAGCGGACAAGGCAAGCTGCCGGGAAACATGGCGGGCGCGGCCGGCGGGACCGCGGCCCCCGAGCGCCCTCCCCCGGGGAGGGCCCGGCCCGGGCGGGACTGGGGGAACGGGACGGGGCCTGCAGCCCGGACTGGACAGGGCTCTCCAGAGGGGCTTGAGGCATAGCTGTGCCCCGTCTATAGGGCAAGGGGCTGTGACCCCTTCCCAGCTACAGGGGCTGAGTATGGCTGTGCCCCGGTTACAGGGGAAGGGGCTCTGACCCCCTCCCAGCTATAGGGACTAGGGTGTAGTTGTGCCCCGGTTACAGGGGAAGGGGCTCTGACCCCCTCCCAGCTATAGGGACTGGGGTGTAGTTGTGCCCCGGTTACAGGGGAAGGGGCTCTGACCCCCTCCCAGCTATAGGGACTGGGGTATGGCTGTGCCCCGGCTATAGAGGAAGGGGCTGTGACCTCCTCCCAGCTATAGGGATTGGGGTGTGGCTGTGCCCCAGCTATGGGGGAAGGGGTTTTGACCCCTTCCAGCTATAGGGGCTGGGGTAGATGTTTGCCTCATCTGTAGCTGAGGGGTTGAGACCCCTCTGTGGTATAAGGGATGGGACAAAGCCGACTCCCAGACTCCCCTGTAGAAAGAGGATCCAGGACACCCTGCTAGAGGGGCTGGGACACAGTCAGACCCAGCTGTAGGAAGGGGGCTGAGCCATTGCTCAAATGTTGTCATGACCCAGCTCCTCAGGGGACTGATTCACCTCTAAGTCTGTGTGCCCCTGCCCAGGGTCTAGGTCTGAGCTTTGTGCCTAGGGTCATAGAATAAACTCACAGACTGGTTTGGCTGGGAAGGGACCTTTAAAGCTCACCCAGTCCAAGCCCCCGCAGTCGGCAGGGACATCCCCTGGTTGCTCAGATCCCCAGCCTGACCTGCAATGGTGCCAGGGAGGGGGCAGCTCCCACCTCTCTAGGCAACCTGGGACAGGCTCTCACAACCTCAGGATCAAAAATGTCTTCCTTCTGTCTGGTCCAACTCTACTTGGTCCAGGATTGGGGTCTGTGCTCAGGGCCCACACTTCCCACTGCTCTCAGAGGGTGCCCAGGGCCGATCCCCAAAGGACAAAATGTCCCTTGCCCAGCCAGGCAGGGATTTTGGGAACATCCACAAAAAAAACCTCTGGGAACCCACCACCAAGCTCTGCTCGGGTGTCTCCCCACCATCTTGCTGGTCTTGGGGTCTAGAAAAAACTTTGTGTGTTTGCCCAAAGCCCTGGGCAAGCTCTGGATGCAGGGTTTCCCCTTGTCTTTGGTTGTGGCACGGGCAAGGCTCTGCTCTCAGGGCAGCTCTCAGGGTCACCTCAAGCACCCGATGGGTGCAGTTTGGTTTCATCTGCAGTGCCTGGTATGGGAAAAGAACTCAGCTGAGGGGCCGGGCAGGTGATGGCCGAGCACCCCCAGACCCCCGAGCATCCCTGGTGCCCGAGCGCCAGCACCGGAGAGACCTGCACATGCGGGTCCTGGCCACCAGGTGGCACCAGGCACCCACGCGAAGGTGCCGCCGTGATTTTTTTTTTTTTTTTTTTTTTTTTTTTCCCCCCCACACCCCCCCAGCACCCTGCAGCCCCCTGCCCATGTGCCTGGCACCCTCCCCGCACCCATCGCTCACCGCCAGCCCAGGCGCCAGCAGAGCAGAGTGGGACCCTCTAGACACTGGAGCCCCACGAGAGTCAGCAGGCTAAGGAGAGACACTCAGTTAATGAGGGACCCTTGGCTAACATGGGCTGGGGGCAACAAGCCCCAGCCTGGGGTGACCCTGACCCCTGGGGGCTCTCCATGCACACTTCCCCCCAGAGCTGCCATCCTTCTTCCCAGGTTCTTTGGCTTTACCCAGTGGGACAGGAAGGGGGATCAGGGTGGCTTTTTGGGGGGCAGAGCCTTCCCCAGCCCCAGCTGAGCTAGTGAAGTGCAGGGGATGCTCTGCAAGGGTGGTCACAACTCGACCAGGAGCTTCATAGCCCCTGAGATCCCACCTGCAGCTGGGGCAGCACAGCAGGAGCAGGAGATACCTTGCTGGGGGACATGGGGCAAGGGTGGTGGTGGGGCACAGGCAGCAGGACAGGGCCACCAGCAGGGCTCAGAAGATCCAAGGTCCCAACGATGCTCCAGCCTGAGGTTTAGAGCCAAAGCTGCAGTGAGCTCCTGGCTGACGCAGCCTGGGTTTGTCCTTCCCCTGCTTGATCTCTGCTTATAACACAATCCCAGAATCCCAGCATGCTGAGGTTGCAAGGGACCTCTGGAGATCATCCAGGCCAGCCCCCCCCCTGCAGGGCACCCACAGCAGCTAGCCCAGCACCACAGTGCCCAGGGGGGGTTGGAAGCTCTCCACACAAGGAGACTCCACAACCTCTCTGGGCAGCCTGCTCCAGGCCTCCAGCACCCTCACACCAAAGAGGTTTCTCCTCTTTTTCAGGGGAACCCTCCTGGGTTCCAATTTGTGCCCACTGCCTTTTGTGCAGTCCTGGGCACCACTGAGCAGAATCTGGCTCCAGCCTCTTGCCCCCCACAGCTCCTTTAGCTCTTGCTGAGCATTGCTCAGATGCCCTTTGGGGCTGCTCTCCTCCAGGCTCTCAGCCCCAGAGCTCTCAGCCTTTGCTCCTCACAGAGCTGCTCCAGACCCCTCAGCAGCTTTGCAGCCCCCACTGGATTCTCTCCAGCAGTTCCCTGACTTTCTTGAACCCAGAACTGGACCTAGTATTGCAGATGTGGCCTCACCAGGGCAGACTAGAGGGGAAGGAGAACCTCCTTTGGTCACACTCTTCTTGATGCCCCCAGCAGACCATTGTCCTTCTAGCCCACAAGGGCACATTGCTGGCTCATGGGCAGCTTGTTGTCCACCATCACTCCCAGATCCTGCTCCACAGAGCTGCTTCCCAGCAGGCCCCCCCCTCTCCTGTCCTGCTGGAGGGAGTTGTTCCTCCTGTGTTGCAGGACCCTACACTTACCCTGGCTGAACATTGTGAAGTTTCCCTCCACCCAGCTCTCCAGCCTGTCCAGGTCTCTCTTAATGACAGCAGAGCCTGAGGAGGTGTCAGCCACTCCTCCCAGTTTGGTACCATCAGGCACACTGCTGGGCACACTCTGTTCCTTCACCCAGGGCGTGGATGAAGATGTTGAACAAGCCTGGTCCCAGCCCTGACCTTTGGGGAACACTGCAAGCTACAGACCTCCAACTAGACTTCCCCACTGCTCACAGCCCTCTGAGCTCTGCCCTGCAGCCAGCTCTCATCCACCTCAAGCCAGCCGGCAGCGCTGCGGTCACGCCCTGCTGTCACTGCCATCATCTCCATCTGCCCCGGAGCCCTGGCAGCGAGAAAGGAGCTGCCTCCATCTCTGCCTGTCTGCCTCAGCCTTCTCCTCGCTGTCTTCTCCGCCTGGGTTATCTAATGGCCATGGCAGAGCCATCTAAATGTCACTCACTAATGGGAGCAGGGCGTGCGCGGAGGGAGCGCCAGGGCCAGCCTGGGTGGGAGAAGCAGGAGCGAGGCGGCATCGATTTGCAGCCAATTATCAGCGTTATCAAAGCAGAGCAATTAAAGGCTGAGGACACAGCTCCAACCTGCTGCCAGACGAAGGGCTCAGCCCAGCACAGCCACCCCCAGGCCCCTGCACGCACGCCAGGCTGGCCGGCAGGTCTGTGCCCGCGGGTGGCACCGGAGAGTGGGCACAGCCGGGCGGGCACGGCCGGCCCCGGCTCGGCAGCCTCTGCCCAGCAGCCTTTGCCCAGCAACCTGTGCCCAGCAGCCTCTGCTCAGCAGCCTGTGCCCAGCAGCCTCTGCTCAGCTTGTTTTCCTCCCCGAGTTAATCTCCCAGCCCACTCCCTTCCCCTGCTGCAGCCAAGATGTGCTTCCATCTGGCTCTCCCCAAGCCCAGGCACGGTGGAGGGCTCTGGGGATGGCTGGCAAAGCTCTGCCCAGGGCTCCTGCCTGAAGAGCTGCAGGAATTTGGCTCATTTCTCATCCTTAGGGACTTCCATAAAATCTGTTCCCCCCTCATGTCCATCCCTCCTTCTCCCTCCTCATATCCCCCCATCCCTCTCCCTCTTCATATCCATCCCTCCTCACACCCATCCCTCCTTCTCCCCCCTCATGTCCACCCCTCCTTCTCCCTCCTCATATCCATCTCTCCTTCTCCCCTCTCATGCCCACCCTTCCTTCCCCCTCCTCACATCCACCCCTCCTCCTCCCCTCTCATGTCCATCCCTCCTTCTCCCTCCTCCTCCTCAACACACAGGGGCTGGCTCCAGCCCTGCTGCACCCCAGGGCTCTCCCAAGCTGCCAGCTGGATGCTGGTCTCAGGAGAATTTGGTTCCTGATGCTCTGGCAGGGTGAAGCTCAGGGTCACACAGCTCACAGTGAGGCTGCTTGCATCCCTTCCTTGGTGGGCAGTGGTTGGCAGCACCTGAGATGGCAATGGGGACCAGACCCCCAGCTCCAAATGTATGCCCAGGGTGGTGTGGACTTGGGCAGTACCCACAGCTTGGGGAGCCTTGGGATGTAGCAGGAGCTTTGCACATTGTCTCCAGCACTGGGAAGTGTCAGAAGTCTCCATCCGCAGAGGCAAACTCAAAGCCAAGATCAATCCCTGGTTGAGCAGAACCCAAATCCCCCCCCCAGCCCCAGCCTCATCCCTAGGGATGAGCTCCCCACTGACAGAACAGCTTGGGAGCAGCAGATCCAGCAGCCAGCCCAGGAGATGCTCCCAGAGTGGAGGGAAGGAAGGACCATATGGGGTCTGGGAGGGAGTTCAAACAGAAAGCCACCCAGGCTGGCAGCAGAGAGAGCCCTGTGCCAGGTCTCACCATGGAGCATTGCCACTGCCCCAGGAAAGGAGCAGAACCTGAGCCCCAGCACCCTGTCAACTCCATGGCCACCACCACCTCCCTCTCCCTCAGTGCCCAGCCCCTGCTCTGGTCATGGAATCACAGACTCACAGGCTGGGATGCATGGGAAGGGACCTTCCAAGCTCATCCAGTCCAAGCCCCTGCAGCCAGCAGGGACATCCCCAACCAGAGCAGGTTGCTCACAGCCCCACACAGCCTGACCTGCACTGGTGCCAGCCATGGGACAGCTCCCACCTCTCTGGGCAGCCTGGGACAGGCTCTCAGCACCCTCAGGGTCAAACATTTCTCCCTTCTCTCCACTCTCAATCTCCCTCTTGCAGTTCCAAACCATCTCCCCTTGTCCTGTCCCAACAGGCCCTGCTCCAAAGTCTGTCCCCAGCTTTCTGCTCAGCCCTTGAAGCACTGCAAGGCCACCAGAAGGTCTCCCTGGAGCCTTCTCCTCTGCAGGCTGCCCAAGCCCAACTCTCTCAGCCTGGCTCCCAGCAGAGGGCTTCCAGCCCTGCCAGCATTGCTGTGGCCTCCTCTGGACCACAAATCCCCTCCCTGCCCCTGCTGCCCACACTGCTGAAGATCAGCCCAGGATAGGGCTGGGGCTGAGCTGGCAGCGCTCGGTGCTGGCTCATCTCCAGCTTTGCACCCCCAGCACCCTCAAGGCCTTCTCCCCAGGGCTGCTCTCCAGCCCTTCATCCCCCAGCCTGGACTGGTACTGGGAGTTGCCCCAACCAAGCTGCAGGACCTTGCACTTGGCCTTGTTGTGTACCTCATGAGGTTCACCTGGTCCCACTTCTCCAGCTCAGGTGTGCCAACTGCACCACTCAGGCTTGATGCCATCTGCAAACCTCCTCAGGGTGCACCTGATCCCACTGTGCCATTGCTGGGGATGTCCAACAGCACCGGCCCCAGTACAAACCCCTGAGGGACACCACTGGACGTTGAGGCATTGACCACTGCCCTCTCAATGCAACCATCCAACCTTAATCCAATTCTCCAGTTCAGAGGGAAGGATATTCTGGGGGAGGGGGATCCAAACCCAGCTAGGCACCCTCCAGAGTTCTTCCCTGGCCCACCCTTGGCAGGTAACACAGTAACCCAGTGCCACTCCAGCCCCTGACTGCAGCCCCCCGTGCTGCCTGTCTGCATGACACACATCTGGGGAGGAAGAGAGGTGCCAGGGTGGGGGCATAAAACCCTTTTAACAGGCTCAGTGGGTTAGAAACCCCCTTGCAATCACCACCTTCTCCTTGTCCGGGGCACACAAAGGACTCTCTGGGGTGCCAGGCACGCTCCTGACAAACCCAAAGGCGACTCTGGGAGCCAGGAGGAAACAAGGGACACGGGGAGCCCTTTCAGCTGCTGCTATTTGGTTGCAAACTGCTTAATTTCCTGAACAAAAAATTATATTTTTGTTGTTGTTGTTGTTGTGATGGAAGGAAGGCACTTTTTTGGCATGGTACAATCCCAGGGCTATTCATCCGTCGCCACAGCAACGAGCTCCATCAATGGCCATCCAAGATTGAGGATGATTAGAGACAACATGTAAAAGGTGGAAGATGCTGGGCACCTCACAAACCTCATCTTCCCAAATGACTTGAATTATCCTCATTATTTCTCCCCCAGGGCCAATTCACTCCCCCGGGGCCGCAGGAGACATCTCTGTTATGTAAACACGGAAAGAGCTGAGTTATGAGAGCAGGAGGAGGAGGAGGAGGAGGAGGAGGAGGGAACAGACCCTTCTGCTGGGGACTGACCTGGAAAGCTCGTGGCATGGAGGATGAAACCTTCTGAGATGCTCCAAGAGCTCCAAATGTCTGCCTGTGGCAGGGCTGTGGAGGAGAGAGGCCATGCTGCTGTTCATAGTCACAGAATGGGTTGGGTTGGAAGGGACCTGAAAGCTCAGCCAGCTCCAACCCCCTGCCATGGGCAGGGACACCTCCCACCAGCCCAACTTGCTCAAGGCCTCATCCAGCCTGGCCTTGGTCACCTCCAGGGAGGGGACATCCACAGCCTCCCTGGGCAACATGTGCCAGTCTCTCCCCACCCTCATTGCCAACAATCTCTTCCTCATCTCCACTCTCAATCTCCCCTCTCCCAGCTCAAAGCCATTGTCTCTCCTCCTGTCACTCCCAGCCCTTTTCTAAAGTCCCTCCCCAGCTCTCCTGGAGCCCCTTCAGGTACTGGAAGGCTGCTCTGAGGTCTCCCTGGAGCCTTCTCTTCTCTGGGCTGAGCAGCCCCCAGCTCTCACATCCTGTCCTGTTGGGGCAGCAGGAAGCATGACTGAGCTTCAGGGTGGCCAAAACCTCTGCTTGGCCCCAGGATCTTGCACCCTCCCACAGCTCTGCGTTGAGCTGTGCTGCTCCATCCGTGTGTCCTTGTGGCCAAGAAGGCCAAAGGTCTCCTGGGGTGCATGAAGAAGAAGAGTGTGGCCAGCAGGTCAAGGGAGGTTCTCCTCCCCTTCTACTCTGCCCTGGTGAGACTCCTCTTGGAGTTCTGGGTCCAGTTCTGGGCTCTCTGGGCTCCCCAGTTCAGGAGGAACAGGGAACTACTGGAGAGTGTCCAAGGGAGGCTATGAGGATGCTGAAGGGACTGCAATATCTGAGTGATGAGGAAAGGCTGAGAGCCCTGGGGCTGGTTAGCCTGGAGAGGGGAAGGCTGAGAGGGATCTGATCTGAGGGGTGGGGGGGGGCAAGAAGGTGCCAGGCTGGGCCAAGCTCTCTTCAGTGGTGCCCTGTGACAAGACAAAGGGCAGTGGATACAAACCAGAACCCAGGAGGTGCCACCTCAACATGAGATAAAACTTCTTTGGTGTGAAGGTGCTGGAGGCCTGGAGCAGGCTGCCCAGAGAGGTTGTGGAGTTTCCTTCTCTGGAGGCTTTCAAGATCCACCTGGATGTGGTCCTGTGTGCCCTGCTTTGGCAGGGAGGTTGGAGTGGATGATCTCTGGAAGTCCCTTCCAACCCCTCCCATTCTATGATCCTTTGCACATAGCAGGGAGCTTCAAGCCAGTTTGCACTTTAGGGACCAAGTCTATCACCCACCACCCCCTGTTTTGGGGGCAAAGCAGAGGGAAAGAGGTCACTGAAGCCTGGTAGAGGTGTGGCACGGCCTGGTGGAGGGGTTTCCTGTGGAGACAGTGTCCATGGGGCTGTGCTGAAGGCTGGCAGCTGTGAAACTTTAATGCCCACCTGCAATATTGATGGTGCTCTCCTCAGCAGGGCAGGAGCTGTGCTCAGCAGGATGAATATTTCATGGGTGGCTCCGTGCCGGGATTTCGGGGGGGGGTTCCTCCACTGCTGCTGCATCCCCACCCTGCTGCATCCCCACCCTGCTGCATCCCCACCCTGCTGCATCCCCACCCTGCTGCAAAGTCTGAGCCATCCTCTGTGCAGAGGGTGATGATGGCAGCCAGAGCTCCACCAAAATAATCTGAGGTTGTCTGGGCCCCTGACCAAGGTGGGATGTGTCCTTCTGGGCATCTCCTTGCTCCAGAGGAATGGCAGAGCCCAGGTGCAGGGCTGGAGGGGGCTCCATCAGGACTTCCCAAACTGCTGCCAGTGGATGTGCCCCAGCCCAGGTGCCACAGCACTGGGTGGGTGGCCTGGAGTGCCCTCCAAGCCCCAGGCTGGGCTATCCTGGGGTCACTGCAAGGGACAGGGACAGCAGCTGCCCCAGTGCTGTCCTCCCTGGCCATGGCAGGGCTGTCCCCAACGCTGCACATTCCTTTCTCAGGGACATGTGGTTGCATGGGAGGTGAAGGCCAGTGAAGAGGTGGCTGGGACCCAGATCAGCTCCATGGGTGCACCCCTGCCATGAGCCAGGGCTCTCAGAGCCAGCACTGATCCAAACTGAGTCACCCCAGGGGAGCAAAAGGTCCCCAGACCTTGTGACAAGCCTGTGACAAGTCAGTGGTGGGGGAGGTGGTCACAGACTCACAGACTGCTTTGGGTGGGAAGGAACCTTCAAAGCTCATCCAGTCCAACCCCCTGCAGCCAGAAGGAACATCCCCAACCAGAGCAGGTTGTTCAGAGCCACAACCAACCTGACCTGCACTGGTGTCAGCCATGGGGCAGCTCCCACCCCTCTGGGCAGCCTGGGACAGGCTCTCAGCACCCTCAGGGTCAAACATTTCTCCCATCTCTCCACTCTCAATCTCCCTCTTGCAGTCCCAAACCATCTCCCCTTGTCCTGTCCCAACAGGCCCTGCTCCAAAGTCTGTCCCCAGCTTTCTGCTCAGCCCTTGAAGCACTGCAAGGCCACCAGAAGGTCTCCCTGGAACCTTCTCTTCTCCAGGCTGCCCAAGCCCAACTCTCTCAGCCACTTCTCCAGCTTGGTCCCACTTTCCCAGCTTGTCCAGGTCTCCCTGGATGGATCCCATCCCTCAGGTGTGTCAGCTACACCATTCAGCTTGGTGTCATCTGCAGACCTGCTGAGGGTGTCTCAATCCCACTGTGTCTGAGGATGTTAAGCAGCACTGGTCCCAGCACAAACCTCTGAGGGACAGGGATGTGGTGGTGCTGATTCCCTGGGGATGATCTTTCCCTCTGGGTGTTTTGCAGGGAGTTGTTGCCACCTCTCAGCACCACAGGCAGGAGAATGTGATGCAGGTTGGATCCTGACCTCTACCAATGTCTGCTGCTGGGCAGGTGACCAAGGAACACATTCCCATCATTTCCTTCATCAAAAGGAGAAGCAGGAGGAGGTGGGATGTGGGTGCTCCCCCCAGGCTCAGGAAGGCTCAGCTTTGCTCTGTGCTTGGAGCAGGGGACTAAGGATCATTGCCACCTCCCCAGGGGAGCAGGGACAGCTCTGCTCCAACACAGGACAGTGGCTGTCCTTGGGGCAGGAACTGGTCCCAAGGAGAGGACCTCACGCTGTGTTTTGACCTCACCCTGCTGTGCTGCTGGAGCCACAGAGCCACCACCACCATCCCCCAGCCAGCATCCCACTGGATGTGAGATGCTGACACCTCCGAGCTGGGACACTCCGGCCCTTGTGCAGGGGCCATCTGCTGGCTCCTGACCGGGGCTCACCCAGCTGCCATCCGTCCCCACCACGGCCCCGGTCCCCCTGCTCGGGGAGCACCCCACACCTGCCCCGTGCTCTCCAGGCTCATTTGGGTCCTATCTTCTCACCAGCAGCCCCAGCACCCCTCGGTCAAAACAGAGACAGGCCCTTTGCAGGAGCCACGGCTCCGATCGGCTTCGATTGGAGCCGAAAATTAACAGCGGGGGAGGAGATCGATGAGGGGAGCCGCTGGGGCTGCAGCTGGGGCCAGGGATGGCTGAGCTGGGGCCAGGGGTAGCCGAGCTGGGGCCACGGATGGCCGAGCTGGGGCCCCCCGTGCCAACCTCCTGCCAACCTCCTGCCCCTCTGGCATCCTCCAGCATGGCAACCCCGGCTCTCTGCTCTCATCCTGCATCCTCAGAGGAGGAGGATGGGAGATGCACACCCAAACGAGTTCCCATGGGGAAACCATCCCCAGGCTGGGGAGGGAGGGGTGACAAGGGGGAGGGGGAGGAGAGGAACTCCCCCCAGTCCCACAGCTCCCCCCTCCCCGAAGCCATGCCGGAGCTGACGCTCCAAGTCTGGAGGCTGGGCAGGGTGGGAGAAGGAGTTAATTCCTACACCGAAAAGCTCTTTGCCGGCATCCCGGCTCCTAATGGAAGAGTCATGTCGGATTAGCGGGCGGCGGGGCGAGGCGGGGGAGCGAGAGCCCTGCCTGCCGGTGCCCGGCCCCGGGGAGAGAGCCAGGGCAACCATGCGGAATGGCAGATCTGGGCCACTGTGCCAGCTCCCGGCTGGGGTGGGCTCTTCAGAGCCACCCTCTCCGGCTTCACGTCGGGGGAGTTGTGCCCATCGCGCCCCACGGAGGAGCCCCGAGGATGCTTCCCCTCCATCCTCATCCTACGAAAAAAAAAAAGGGGTGGGGAGGGAGTTCAGCAGCACCCCCGAAGGCTTGGTGGCACAGCAGCTGCGGTGGTGTGCAGCGGGGCGTTCGCAGGCGCTTGCAATGCAATCGCCGAGGGCGAGAGCCGCTGCCCGGGCGCTGGAAAGTGGGTCAGGCACATTGGACACCATGCGGCCGCCTCCCCTTTCACACTCCTTATCGCAGCCCTGACGGTAAATAAACAGCCCCTTGTCTCCCCAGCAACCCAGGGCCGTGCCGGGAGCGGAGTCCAAGGTGAGCTGCCGATAGGAGCCAGCCAAGCTTGCCAGGAGCCTAGAGGATGAGCCACAACCTCCGGCTCGGAGTGGCTTGGGGAACTGGGGCTGCCCAGTAGTTGGGGATCACAGAATCATCACAGAATCGTCACAGAATAACAGAATCGTCACAGAATCATCACAGAATCATCACAGAATCATCACAGAATAACAGAATCATCACAGAATTGTCACAGAACCATCACAGAATAACAGAATCATCACGGAATCGTCACAGAATCATCACAGAATCATCACAGAATCATCACAGAATCATCACAGAATCGTCACAGAACCATCACAGAATCGTCACAGAATCATCACAGAATGGTCACAGAATCATCACAGAATGGTCACAGAATTATTGAGGCTGGAAAAGACCTTTGAAATCATCAAGCCCAGGCTATGACCTAACACCACATCACAGGATCACAGGATCACAGGATGTTAGGGTTGGAAGGAACAGAGGCAGAAGAACTTGGCAAGGCAGAAGTCTCGTCAGCATCTTCCTCATCAGGTAGAATCATAGAATTGTTAGGGTTGGAAGGGACCTCAAGGATCAGCCAGTTCCAATCCCCCTGCCAAGGGCAGGGACACTTCACACTACATCAGGTTGCTCAGAGCCACATCCAGCCTGGCCTTAACAACCTCCAGGGATGAGGCTTCCACCACCTCCCAGGGCAACCTGTGCCAGTCTCTCACCACCCTCATGGTGTAGAATTTCTTCCTAACATCCAATCTGAACCTCCCCGCTTCTAGCTTTGCTCCATTCCCCCTAGAAGTGGTAGACTGAGTGATGCTGATCTCAGTTTGGGTACAGCACTGGTCACTAACTCCAGAGGCCAGGAGGGGTACAGGATCCCAGGATGCTAGGGGTTGCAAGGGACCTCCAAAGGTCATTGAGTCCAATCTCCCTGCCAGAGCAGGATCATAGAATCCAGCACAGGTCACACAGGAACACATCCAGATGGGGCTGGAAAGTCTCCAGAGAAGGAGACTCCACAACCTCTCTGGGCAGCCTGCTCCAGGGCTCTGTCACCCTCACTGTGAAGAAGTTCCTCCTCATGTAGAGGTGAAATCTTCTATGTTCAAGCTTGAACCTGTTGGTTCTTGTCTTATTTCTGTGCATCACCCAAAAGAGCCTGGCCCCCAGGATCAAGAGCAGCCTATGACCTAACACCATGACATCACAGGATCACAGATCACAGATCCCAGGATGTTAAGGGCTGGAAGTGACCTCCAAAGATCATTGAGTTCAACCCCCCTGCCAGAGCAGGACCATAGGATCCAGCACAGGTCACACAGGAACACATCTAGATGGGCCTTGAAAGTCTCCAGAGAAGGAAACTCCACAACCTCTCTGGGGAGCCTGCTCCAGGGTTCTGTGACCCTCACAGTGAAGAAGTTCCTCCTCATGTTGAGGTGGAACCTCCTGTGCTATAGTTCACATCCATTGCCCCTTGTCCTATCCCAGGGTGCAAGTGAGCAGAGGCTATCCCCTCCCTCTTGACCCCCAGCCCTCAGATATTTATTAAATCTCCCCTCAGTCTTCTCCTCTCCAGACTAAAAAGCCCCAGGTCTAAACCATTGCCACCAAGTGCACATCCAATCTTTTCTTAAAGACCTCCAGTGATGGTGACTCCACCATCTCCCTGGGCAGTCCATCCCAGTGCCTGATTAACCCTTTCTGTGAGGAAGTGCTTCCTAATATCCAGCCTTAACCTCCCCTGGCACAGCTTCATACCATGCCTTCTTGTCCTGTCACTAGTTGCCTGGGAAGCCCCAGCTTAGGTGCCAGCGTGGTGGGTGAGGTGGTGAAGCTCCATGTTTTGGTGTGATGGTGACCCTGCAAAGGGCACTGAGCTCCTCAAACCTGCTTGCTGGTTCTGGCACAGCCCAAGATGGCAGGGAGGGTGGGGAGACACTGGAACAGGATGCCCAGGGAGGTTGTGGATGCTTCCTCCCTGGAGGTGTTCAAGGCCAGGCTGGATGAAGCTTTGAGTAACATGGGCTGGTGGAAGGGCTTGGAGCTGGATGATGTTTAAGATCCCTTCCAACCCTAACCATTCTATGAACCTATGAAAACTCTGCAAAATGGGAAGATTTGCCACCTAACACCACAATCAGGTGCTCAGGGCACCTTCAGGCTGAGCATGTCCCTGAACCAGGCTCCCTGGGGTCCTCAGCAGCAGGATCCATGGCTGAAAGCATCATCACATCCCTGACACGCTGACCCACAAAAACAAGGCCCCCAAGGGGATCCATCACCTGGCTGAGCATCCCCCTGGGCAGGTAACCCCAGCAGCTCTCCCTGGGGAGGGCTGGGCCACCCTGCCCCCACCTCCAGGCTGCTTAAATCAAGCAGAGCTCTTTGTTTTCTGCTTTCATATTTATTTAATTCTCCTCTCCTCACTTGCACTGCAGGGGCAGCAGCTAAGCCTGGGGCTTTGCTAAGCTGGGATCGTATTAAAAGACCAGAGAGGAAGAGAGTTTCTGGAGCTAAGCTGCTTGTGGTAACAGAGATGGATTTAAGGAAACTGCTCCCAGAGCGATATTATTGCCCCAAAGCAGCTGGGATGCAGGGAAAAGCCCCGGGCTGGTCCCCATTGGGATGCGTGGGCACCGGGATCATCATGGAAGGGGAGGGGAGGGCTTGCTTGAGGCCACATGGCAAAGTCCCATTGGCTGCAGCTGGAGCTGGAACATGCAGCCAGGGTTGAGATGAAAAGCTAGGGCTGGGACCTGGACGTGCAGCCAGAGCTGGGGACCCACAGCTGGGTCTGGGACACACAACCAGGCCTGGGACCTGCAGCCTGGGCACACAAAACCGGGTCTGGGACTGGGACATGGACCTGCAGCCTGGGCTGGGACCCACAACTGGTGCTGGGAACCCACAATTGGTGCTGAGAACCCACAACTGGTGCTGGGACCAGAGATGGGGCTAAGGACCCACAGATGGAGACGGGGACCCACAGCCAGGACTGGAATTCAGAGCTGGGGCTGGGACATAGACCTGCAGCTGGGGCTGGGACCCACAGACAGGGCTGGGACCCAGAGCTGGAGCTGGGGACCCACAATCAGGGCTGGAACTCAGAGGTGGAACTGAGACATAGACCTGCAGCTGGGGCTGGGACCCACAGCCAGGGCTGGGACTCAGCTGGGGCTGGGACATAGACCTGCAGCTGGGGCTGGGACCCCCAGCTAGGGCTGGGACTCAGAGCTGGGGCTGGGACATAAACCTGCAGCTGGTGCTGGGACCCACAGCCGGGGCTGGGACCCAGAGCTGGAGCTAGGGACCCATAGTCAGGACTGGAACTCAGAGCTAGGACTGGGACCCACAAGCGGAGCCGGGACCGTCCCTTTGGGTGCAGGGCCAGCGGCGCGGGCAGCGGAGGGTGGCTCACCTGGGCTTTGGCTGTATTAAAAGCTAAGTCCTCCGGCATGGCTTTTTCCAGAGCAGGAGCCAAAAAGGTGCTTACGGGGCCGCGGCGGGAGCCTGCCAAGCCCTAATTAGAGGCGCTCAGCGGTGCTGCGCGTTAATGCGCAACCTTCCGCCTCTGGAGACCGGGATTTAAACCGCAGCGAAATCGTCTCGGGGAAGCGAGTGCTGGACCCGGGTTTTTGGGGTGAGAGGAGGAGAAAGCCTTCCCTTCCCTCCCCAAACCCTGGCAGACAGGGAGATGCCAACCCTCCCTGGCCCGTCGGTGTGCACTGTCCCCGAAGTGGCCCCGCGGTGGGACGCAGGTGACCTGAGCCTGGGCCAAGGGAGAAGCTGGAGCAGATCCCTGAGCACTTTCCTCTCGCCTGCTCTTTCTCTCTAACGTGTTAACTTTGGCCAAGAGCTTTTCCCACTGACCTACTGATCTTTCCTATTTCGGTCCCTGGAATTAAGGGATTGTTTGGATTAACTCCTGCTAAAGCCTCCAGATCAGCTCTGGAGCAGACGCCCAGGTATGGGCACCGCGGGCAGCCGGGGCCACTGGCCACAGGAAGAAGCCAAATGGTAGCCAACGTCCCGAGTGCAGCTGGGTGGGGGCAGCACCCCAGGCTCAAGCTCTTCAGGTGCTCTTAGATCCTTCTTCTCCCCTCCCTGTGGTTTTGGACTCACTGTGGTCAGGGCTGAGAACCCACCCAGGAGGTGGACGGTTAGGGTGGTGGTGAGGATGCCCAGAAGCCCCTCAGGGATGAATGGCTGCTCTGAGAACCACCTCATGCCGGCAGCAGGGATGTCATCGAGGGTCTGGAGCTGGCCAGGGCTGTGAGAGCTGCAAATGTGGCTGCAACAGCTCCTCCCTCCCTTCCCCTGGATACAACTGGTGCCCAAGGAGGAGCTCCCACTGGGCAGCCAGGACAGGACCCTCAGCCAGCACCACCCTCCTGCCACTGTCCTCCTGCTACTGCCCCCGGGGTCCCACAGTGGTCCCCAGCCAAGGTTTCAGCACCCACACGGCTGCTCTATGTCCAGCTCAGCCTCTGCAGACGTCCACCCCGAGTCCTCTGCCTGTCCCCAGCAGTGATGCTTCAGTGTCACCAGTCCTGGAGCCCTCGCTGCCAGCATCCAAGCGGGGGTCTGCGCCCAACTTGGCTGAGCCAGGAGCTGCTTTTTTTTTTTCAGCATTTCCACAACATTCCAGTTTGGGGGCAAAAATCTACCCAAATCTCCCCATTTCAACTCAGTTTGGAAACTCCCTACATAGACAGGCTGCTCTTCCAGCTGGAGGGACACCCCCAGGGTGTCCCCATCCCATGCCCATCCCCCTGGGGCCGTGTGCCCCTCCTAATATGCCTCAGGTCCCCCTTCGCTCGCTGCTGGGTGCGGGAGAAGCAGAACCAGATAAAATTCGGCAGTTTTGTGGCTGGGAAGTTCAAAAAGATGGAGGCAAAAAAGGGGGGGACAGGAAAGGGGGGAGGTGTGCAGAAACAGCCCAGCTTTGAAGGTGCCTGGAGATTAACTCAAGGCCACGATGGAGGCTCAGAGACTTTTACAGCGAAACCTCATTAAGGAGGGAGCTGAGGAAGGGGCGGGAGGGGAGGGGAGCAGGGAAATCTTCTAAGCAGGAGGGAAAATGTTTGATTCAGCAGAAACAAGGGGGGGAAAAAGCCCCCTCGCGTACCCCCACTCCGCTTTTATCTGTCTCGGGGGGATCGGGGTGGAATATGAAATCTGCCCCTTTCCTCCTTCCTGTTTATCTCTTAATTATTACGCTGGAGATTCGGCAGTGCCGAGCGGTGCCCAGGCCAGCAGCGAGCGCAGGCAGGGATGCCCAAGCTGGGGGGCAAGTGCTGGGGGGGGAGCCACCCGAGAAGCCCCTCTGAGGCCCCCACGCTGCAAGGCTGAGCCCCTTGCCCGGGGCAGCAGGGAGGGAGCAGAGGGCACTGTAGGGGCCGGGACCCTCCTTCAGGCACCGTTATTCAGGCACCATATGTGCAGCGAGATGTGCCGGGGCTCTGCCGCCCTGCCCTGGGAGATGCCACCTTTGCCCCCTCCCCGGGGACTCTGGAGGGATCTGGCAGGGCTCAGGGCTCAGGGGAGGGTGGGAGTGGGTGGGGTGGAGGCTGAGCTCCCCCGGAGAGAACCTTCCGGGGCGGGTGCTGCGGCTTCCCGCCGTTGCCCGGCACCTCGGCATACTGACCTACTTTGAGTAGCGCTGCGGCACCGGCGTGCAGGGATGAGAACAGGGATGGGGATGGGGATGGGGATGGGGATGGGGATGGGGATGGGGATGGGGATGGGGATGGGGATGGGGATAGGGATGGGAATGGGGATGGGGACGGGGATAGGGATGGGATGGAGATAGGAACAGGGACAAGGATGGGGATGGGGTTGAGGATAGGGATGGAATAGAGATGGGAAAAGGGACACAGATGAGGATGGGAATGGGGATGGGAATAAGGATGGGGCAGCCATGCCACGCTCCAGCTACATGGTGAAGCAATGCTTCATCCTACCCCACGGGCACCAAAACCCACAGTGGGGTCCAGCTTGCCCACGTCCCCTCTGGACCCCTAATGAAAACTCAGAGGCCACTAATTGCTTGGGACTCGGCCCCAGGGTTCAAGGTGACACCAAATGCCCCTGCCCCTGCCCACCGCAGCTCTGCAGCCTTAGCTCCAGTCAGCTCTGTTGTGCTGCGGGGCTCTGGGTGCCCCCAGGGCCGGGCAGTGGCTGTGGTGGCACTGGGTGCCCCCGGGGCTGGGCACAGCCATTGTATAAGCGTCAGGCAGGTCTTACATGAGCAGGTCAGGCCAGCGCAGGGGCTCCGCTTACACTGGCCCCGCTGCCCTCCCCTGCACCTCCTCCCCGGCTCCACTGGGGACAGGGACAGCCCCACACAGGCTGCAGGACCCCGGGGCACCCTTGCTGCTGCTGCCTCCGTTTCCCCCTTAGCCGTGGTTTGCTTTGCACTTGACACCCACCTGCACCTCAGCCCCACAGCCCCACACCATAGCCCACTACCCACAGCCCCACCCCACAACCCCACACCACAGCCCACAGCTCCACACCACAGCCCACAACCCCACACCACAACCCCACACCACAGCCCCACACCACAGTCCACAGCCCACACCACAACCCCATACCACAACCTCACGGTCCCGCACCACAACCCCACACCACAGCCCACACCACAACCCCACACCACATCCCACAGCTCCACACCACAGCCCACAACCCCACACCACATCCCACAGCCCACAGTCCCACAGCAAAACCACAGCGTGGCCTCACACCATCCTGTGCCAGCCTTTGCATAACGCTGCCGTGGGGCAGTGACTCACACGGTGATGGCAGGGCCACGTGCCCAGCGCCGTGCCAGAGCCAGCCAGCTGCTGGGGGCTGGCACAGGCACCAAAGCCATGTCTTGTCCCCCTGGTCTGAGGGTACCGCCCCTGTCCAGCACAGTGTAGATTCCCCCAGCCTGCACCACCAGAGAGCTCCAGCAGTGGGTGGCACTGATGCCATGGAGAGGACCCAGCAGTGGCCACTGTCCCTGGGGGGAGGGGTGTGTGTGTGTGTGGGGGGGGTGGATTCTCTGTGGTGTAACCCACAGCCATGGGGGGCACTTTAATTCTTCCTCACAGACACCCTGTTCCTGTTGCACTCACCCACCCCTCAGTTTGGCACTTGGGAGTAGGACTCTTGCCCAGCTCTTGCTAGGGGCTACGCACAGGGCACACCCCCATATTGGCACCCAGGGATGAGGTTTGGGAGCACGGATGCCATGGCCCCTGTCAGCAGGTTAACCCTGTGACCGCCGGGCAGGTCACCCATTCCCGATGAGAATCTGAGTCACTGTGAGGCAAAGCCACCTGGCAGTGCCCACAGCAGGGAGCCCACGGCAGAGTCACTGCGGGGGTGGTGGCTGCCAGCTGGCTGTGCTGGGGCATGGGACAGACTGATGGGGCAGACTGATGGGGCAGGCTGGCACAGCCCTGATGGGGGCTCAGCGAGCATAAGGCAAGCTGGCACATCCCTGATGGGGGCTCGGTGCTCTGCGAGGTTGGGCCAGGGGCAGTGCTGGGCTGGCAGAGAGGTTCCCCTCTGTCTGGGTGGGGCGAGAGCAAGAGCAAACAGTGATTAAGGTGTGGTGGTGTCATCCCGAATTCCTGCTCACCTCCAGGCCAGCCAGGGGCTGACTGAGCCGATCCTGGCAGCAGAGCGCAGATGGAGTTTGCCACTCCAGTGCGCCCACAGGCTGGCAGGGCCCCATCCTTTGTGCTGGCCCTGACCACAAAGAGTCAGCAGTGAGGCCATGCCAGGGAGGAGGGGAAGGAGAAGGGCTGAACAGCAGCAGGGTGGCAGAGCTTTTGCTGCTTATGCATTTCCAGTGGTTGTCTCTTCCCTGATGCCCAGGTTTGATGATGCCACCTGCACTGGGCTGGATCCAGCCCTGCTGGACACATTCCTGGCATCACCCAGGCAGGTGCAGCTCCTGGCACTGAGCCTTGCTCTGACAGCACCCAGGCATCGGGCAGCAGCTCTGCCCCACTGGAGATGGCGCTGGTGATGCCAGGACACTGACCTGCTAGAGGTGAGGGGGCACGGGGCTCCACATCACAGCACACGGAGGGAGAGATGGTTTTTAGGGGAGGTTTGTGACCTCCAGTGCTGCCACATCCAGAACAGCCCTGGGCAAAGGGAGAGGAGGCTGCTCCAAATGTCCCATTTTCAAATGTTATGCCAAGGGCTCAACCATCACTACCAGAGAACAAGCAGCACCTGGGTTCTGCCTTTGCCAGGACTAGGACCCCAAATTACACCTCTCTAAGTCCACAGGATGAAGCTCTGGTCAAGATGGAAGAGTCCTGCTCTGGTTTCACCTCTCCACCTCCACCTCTGAGACCCCAGAACCATGAGGCTGAGTCCGTCAGGACCTCGCCTGAGCCATGCCAGCACCCGGGGTTGGAGGCTGGGCACCGCACAGAAAGGGTTAAGGCGCTGGTGGCAGGGAGCGGGTGCGTGGGTCCCGCGTTGCTCATGGCAGGCGTGGTGCCACTTATGTAACCTCCGAGTTTTGGGCTGTGCCGGGGCACTCGGGCAGTATCGTGGCTCTCACTCCAGCACGGTTCGGCCGTGACTGTCCCAATAGCGGCCACCGGGGCCAAGCAGGCGACCGCCTTTTGGGAGGGGCGACCTCCCCGAGGCCGGACCCTGCATGCCCCGAAGAGTCACCGCGTTGCTCCCGGTCTCAGTTTCCCCATCCGTGAAATGGGGCTAATGAGGGTGACCTCCTTCGGGCAGTGCCCGGCAGTGACCTCCGGGGACAGGCATCAGCCTCGTGCCGCGCACGCCGCCGGCGCTGGGGCTGCACCCACCCGGGGCCGGTCAAAGAGACGTGTTCCAGGGTGGGATTTCAGGGGCTGCTCCTGAGCTGTGCTTTGCAGAAGCCTTCGCTGGAAGTGGACCCTGCAAAGAGCGAGGCGAGACGTCGGTCCGCGTCCCGTCTGCGTGCCCAGCCATGCGGAGCGCGGCGGGGGGGAGGGAGGGAGGCCAGGAGCGAATCCGACCGGCGAGAGCAGCGAACCCGTTCCCAATCGCCATCAGCAAAATCATGTCAGACAGCAGCACTGAAGCGCAGCAAGGCCTCCACCGCCCCCCACCTCTCTCCCCGTGTCCCCCTCCCTAGCCGCAGTCGCTCCCGCGCTGGAGCAGCGTGAGGCAGAAGCTTGGCACACGGATGGGGGCACAGCAATTACCACCCTGGCTCAGCCCCGCCGGGCGTCTGCCACTGCTGGGGACAGTGCTGGCAGTGGGGGGCAAAGCCCCTCTGCCCCTACCCCGGCTCAGCCCCAGGCTCTGGAGAGGGAAGTGGGTTGGAGTCACCTTCTTCAGCCGTGCTTGAAAGGGTTAACTTAAGAATTCAGTGTCCAGTTTTGAGGGGGGGAGGGCAGGGAGGAGGCAGCGATGCCATCCGTGTAGTGGTGGTGGTGGCTGCATCTGTGCCACCTCCATTCCTGTGGCTGATTTGGTGTCCATGCCCATGCCGTGCCCATGACCAAGACTGACGCTTTGCTTGTGCCCATGGCAGATGCCACATCCATGCTTATGGTGGATGCCATGCCCATGTCCTTTGCGGATACCATGCTCCTGTCCATGGTGGATGCCGTGATCATGCACATGGTAGATGCCCTCTCTGCACACAGCAGGTTCCCAGGCCAGTGGCGTCATCTCCACAACCCCTGGGAGCACCCCTGGCACCGCTGAGCACCTTTCACATCCCTCACACCCTGGCCTGGCACAGACCAACCACCACCACCTGTAATGTGGCACCAGAGGGACTCTGGTGACCTGCTGTGAGTCACACCACAAACCCCAGCTGTGGGGCTTTGCCCAGTGCCAACATTCCTGACATGGCACCGTGAGGGTTCACAGCATGGTTCAGAGCCAGGACTTCTCTGTGTGTATTGGGGCAGCCTGTCGCAGCACTCTGTTACGGGATCCGACCCCGGGCCCTCCATGTGCATTGCAGCGTGAAGGACAGGGTGGGAATGGCTCTCTGCCACCTCCTCCGCTTCCCACAGCTTCCATCGTGGACTTCCCAATCCGCAGATCCCCGGCCAGGATGTCCCCTCACCCCCGAGCACCTGCACCGTGGTGTGGGGACACAGTGAGGCTGCCCGGGGGGTCGCAACGCTTCCCACAGGTGCCGAGGGTCTGCACCTTAACCAGGACTCGCCAAGTCCTGTCCTGCCGGGGGTGGGGGTCCAGGGTCGCTATGCCGTCCCGAGGGAGGGGACAGCAGGGCCGCAGCGGGAGCGGGGAGAAGCAATTTAGGGCGGTGATTCAGCGGGACACGCAGCGGGCCCTGTGCCTGGGCGAGCCGGGACAAGATGGGCACCGGCACAGCCCTCCCCTGGGCGGGCAGCACCCGAGGGGTGCAGCACTGGGCACTCCTGGCGGGGGCTGGTTCAACAGCCCCCGGGAACCGAGGGGCAGCCCCAGCGCAGCAGCGCCGGGCAGCGGCTGGGAGGGAGCGGCGTAGCCGGACTGGAGGAGGAGGAGGAGGAGGAAGGGCAGGAGGTGGGGCTGGAAGTGAAACCGATGTGGGGGGGGGGGGGGGCGGGGCGGGCTCGTCATGTGAACGGCCGCATGCTCGGGCAGAAGTGGGTCAGCGGCGCCGCGGAGGGGCAGGTGCCAGAGCCGCCCGGTGCCGCCCGGTGCCGCCGCTGTCCGCCCCGCTGCAGGGACACCCCCGCCGCCCCATGCGCCCCCCGGCGCGCTCCTGACCGCCGCCGGCCACGATGCGGGGTGAGTACGAGGGACACTGGGGGGAACCGGGGAGGGGAGAGGAGAGGTGGCTGCAAAAGTTGTCCCCGGTGGGGGGACGCGGGGGGACCCGGCGTCGGTTCGAGTGGCGGGGCGGAGGGGAACCCGGCGTCTGCCCGGCCGATGATACGGAGGAGACCCGCGTCAGCCTGGCGGGAGAGGTACAGGCGGGATCCCGTATCAGCCCCGCTGGTTGCACGGGGGGGACCCGAATCGGCCGCGCCGGGAAGGGACCGGGGCAGATCCGCATCAGCCCGGCCGGGCACTCTGGGCAGTACCCTGCATTAGCACTCCGGGGGGGACGCGCACCAGTCCCGCTAGTGACACGCAGTGGGACACCCGCGTCAGCCCCGTCGGGGTCTGTGGGGCTCCTCCAGCTCCCCCCTTCAATAAAATTCTTGTTTATTTTGCTTCGCTTTCCGGCGCCGGCTCAGACCCGCTCTTAAGCTTTTCCACGCACTAAACCCCTTAATCTCCTCCTCAATATGTTGCTCCCATCAGGGCTGGATTTATTGTGGGCTTTTTTTTTTTTTCCCTTCTTCCCCACCTCAGAGTGGCTTTGGGGCAGTTTGGGGCCGAGGGGTGGCTCCTGTGGGTAAGGGACCAGCTGCGATTTTGGGTGCCCCTTGCCCAAGGAAGGGGCTGTGTTGTGCCAGCACCCACCTGGTTTTATCTGTTACTAAAGACAATTCCTGCTCCTCACCCTCTGCTTTGCAAGGCCGGTGGTTGGGAGGAGGAGGGTGGAAGGAGGAAGGCTCTGATGGGACAAGCCACCAGGGTCCAGTGACAGTGACGCAGCGGTAGCTGGACCTAGCTCTCTGATGGAGCTACTGGGAGCATGGCTGGGACCTGACACCCTAGAGTGGGCTTTCTCTCCCCCTTTAACGCCGTTTTCCACTATCTCCTGCCATGTCCAAGCCTTTTGCCCCCACCCAGAGTTGCTTGTGTACGCCCTGAGGTGTGGTTTTGGGGTGTGTGTGTTTGGGTGCGTTTTGAGAGGTGATATTTGGGTGTCTCTGGGTTGTACTTCTTGGGGACATTCATCTACAAGCTTCGCCCAAATCATTTCTTCTCCCTCCTCGGCGCAACTGCGGCTGCCGCGGGTGCTGTGACTCTGCTGCCCGCCACACTCTTGTGTAATGGTGGAACTGGGGAGCCGAGCCCCCGGCGTCCCCTTCCCGCCCTGTGACATCCCGGGATGTCACCTTTATTAGTGCGGAGGGAAGCATTAACGCCTGCCTAATTAACAGCACCGCCTGGCTCTTGCGCAGCCCCGGCACAGCCAGCACCAGGCTTAATTAGTATCTGGGTGAACTTTTCCTTTATTTTTATTTTTTTTTTCTTCTCTTTTGTTTTCTTTTTTTTTTTTTACCCCCAATTATTCTACATTGGCCCTAATTAAGGGCCACACACACACACAAACACTTCATATCACATCACTTTCCCCCATCGAGTGTTTTTCCCTGCCCAGCTCAGCATCCCCATCTCCCTCCAAAGCCCCAAATGCCGCATGGTGACGCCAAATCGATTCAGTCTCTCTTTTCTTCCCCCAAACTGCCACCGCTCTGCCCCATTCCCCAGGCCCCACGGCAGCAGCTCCTACCTCTTGCCCTTCCCCACGCCACGGCTATTGCCGGGGCCGGCCGAGAGGCTTTGCCTTGTATAATCCTATAGGGTTTCCAGCCCTCCCGCTCGCTTGTTTTGCAAGCGGCGTGGCGAGGAGCGTGCGGTGGCTCGGCAGCCTCCCGACTTGTCCTAGTGACCTAGATCTGTCATTGGGAAAAATCAGAGAGGGTGGAGGAGGAGCTTCCCTGCCCGTTTAGGCAGCGTGAGCACGCTGGCGCAGGCGAGGACAACCAGCACCCTTTGGCCCTACCGGGTACCGCGGGGTAGGGATGGGGATGGATGTGCCCTTCGGCTCCAGGAGATAAGGTTAAGGGAGAAAGGTGGCTTTTCGCCTCCTGAAAATGAAGCTAGGGGAGAAAAGTGGTTCTTTGCCTCCGGGAAAATAAGGTTGAGGGAGAAAGGTGGCTCTTTAGGCTCCTGAAAATAAGGGGGGAGGGGGGTGGGAGAGTGAGGGGCAAAGGGCTCTTCCCTGCACCTCTCAAAAATAAGTTTGGAGGAGAAAGGTGGTTCTTTGCCTTGCAAATATAAGGTGGGGGGGAGGGGGGGGGGGGGAAGTGGCTCTTCATCTCCTGAAAACGAAATTAGGGGAGAAAGGCAGCACCTTACCTCCTGGAAATGAAATTAGGGGAGAAAGGTGGCCCCTTGCCTCCTGAAAATAAGGTTGAAGAAGAACGGTGGCTCTTGGCCTCCTGAAAATAAGTTGGGGAGGAAAGTAACTCTTAAGGTCCTGAAAATAAAGCTGAGAAAAGGCTCTTCACTTCACCTCCCAAAAATAAGTTTGGAGGAGAAAGGTAGTCCTTTGCCTCCTGAAAATAAATGTTGGGGCTCTTCATTTCCTGAAGATTAAATTAGGGGAGAAAGGTGGCTCTTTACCTCCTGAAAATGAAATTAGGGGAGAGAGAAAGGTGGCCCTTTGCCTCCTAAAAGTAAGGTTGGGGGCAAAGGGTGGCTCTGGACCTCCTGAATATAAGGTTGAGGGAGAAAGGTGGCCCTTTGCCTCTTGCAAATAAACTGGGGGGGAGAAAGGTGACCCTCTGTCTCCCAAAAATAAGGTTAAAGAAGAAAGGCTGGCTCTGAAAAATAAGGCTAGGGGAGAAGGGTGGCCGCCAGCAGCGTGGAGTCCCGAGGGATCCAGCCAGGATTTGGGATCATCAACCCGGCTCACCCCGAAGCGTTCAGCACCTGGAGGGGGGAAAGTGTGGTGCTGAGGAGAAGTTGTCCGTGTCCCCGTGGGTAGCAGTGGGTTAACCCCACAGGCTGGCCAGAGCCCTGCTGGCAGCATGGTCCTGTCCGTCCTGCCCGTCTCTCCTCCCTGTCACGTTTAACTTTGAACTCGGCAGCAGCTATTTAAAGAGCTGCTAATGGCTAAATCTTGCCGGGTTTATTGGATGTGGCGAGCGGAGCCGCTCTCGCTGCCTTTATTTAGCCCCACAAGGATAATTCCCTCCTCCCCCCCCTCCCCGATTTAGCCGTGGGGCTGGTGAGGTACTCCCCCCAAAGGTCCTTCTGGGGCTTGTGGCAGGTCCCCCTCCCCAGCGCCGCACCTTTGCCACCCTTCTGCAAAAGCCAAAGTGCAAAGGGCTGTGTCCCGCGTCGCCGTGGCTGGCCTTGGAGCCGTGCCCTGTGGCACGGGAGCTGGTGAACCAGAGCAGCCAGGGCAGAGCTGAGGTGCCCATGGGGAGCTTGACTTCCAAGCTGGAGACAGGCACCCACCACCGAGAAGGAAAAGAAGGCACCTTGAGGCGCTGGCAAAGCCACCGGCCATGGATCAAGGTGTCCAGGGGTCATCTCGGGGCAGGAGGACAGCACCTGAGCCCTGTTCCAGCCCAAAGGTTCCAGGAAATTTTTGCCAATCAATTAAGAAACCGGTCCCCACCTCCAGCATCAGCGCCTGGCACCGGGCCTGGGTTGCGTAATTGAAGTTTTCCTTATTGCCTGCGCGGCCCCGCGGCTGCCGGTGCCCCTGCGGCCAGGAGCTGCAGCTTTGAACGCCACACTAGGGCCGTGCCTCGAACACCTTCTACAGCCCTTGCGGGGATTGGATGGAGATGAGGTCTGCTGGGGTGCTGGGGGACCCCAAGTGCATCAGCACAAGAGGCTGTGGAAAAGCAAACCCCACGGCAGCTCATTGCTCATTTATTCCCCCTCCACCACTCCTGCCCCTCATCCACCTTCCCCAAATACAGCAGGGGTGATTCCTGTGGGAACTCCAACACTGGACTCCCAGACTGGAGGTTGCTGCAGGGGAGCAGAGGTGGGGTTTGGAGCAGGAGTAGGAAAGTGAGATGGCCTTGCAGATGCATGTTCCCATTGATCCCTCTGTGTCCCCTTGCAGACTGGATCCATCCTGCTCACCCTTCTCTAGGTGCTGAGCTGAAGGGGTGGTGGCCGAGCACCAGAGCATCCCAGTGCCTTGGTTGGGGCTGGGGGGGGTGACAGGGAGGTGACAGGGGGCTGCAGGGCTGCTGCTCATTAATTACTGGAGGTGCCTATCCTGCGGCATCGATCGTGGCAGCAGGATGGGCACAGACCTACTTTCCCAGCAGGTTTGCTGTGTAATGAGCCAGGGTACTGGGGAAGCTGCTTGCCCTGGCTCTTGCCTCTCAGCTGAGGGGGTATTTGGGGCAGGGGCAGCCATGGGGTCATGGAGCCACCTCCAGAATTCCCAATGCTGGGGGCTGCTTGCCCCCTCCCTGGGATGGTTTTGCTCCTGTGGCCTCATATTGCCCACCTAGAGTAGGGGGATGGCCCTATCCCGACCTCAGCCCCAAGGGTTCATGGACTCACCTTGGGTTTTGCAGGGACCTGCCAGTGCCCCCCTGAACCACCACACCTCAACCAGAGGCACCCACCCAGTGCCCATGGAGCTGGCTGGAGCAGGAGCCTCTCCAAAAGCCTCTGGCAGCAGTGGGGATGTGGCATGGCCTGGGGCTTGTTGGAGTGCTGAGGGATTTGGGGTGATCCCCACAGAGCACTGAGATCATAACGGCCGAGGGGAGGAGGAGGAGGAGGAGGCCACCCGTGTGGCCCCTGTGCTACACAGAGAGGATCCAGACGCCAGTGGCCAGCTCCTGCCTTGTTTTGGGGTGCAGGAGGGCTGCCCGCCCTTGGAGTGGAGGCGATGGAGAGGAGGGTGTGTCAGAATGGGAGGAAGGCTGAGTCTTGCTCCCGGGAGCTCGGCTTTGGCTCTGCCGAAACCACCGGAGCCGCCTGCCCGGTTCGGAGCAAGCAGTGCTGGGCTGCAGGGGGACACAGGGCTGGGTCCGGGGGGCCACCCGGGGACCCTGCAGTGAGAGAGCTGGAGATAAAGCAAGAAGGAACCTGTGTCCCGCATGGAGAGCTGCATCTCGGGGTGGCAATCAGGCGTCCCCAGCTCGAGGGATCACCCCAAAATGCCCCCAAAAGTCCCCTGGGCGGCGGTGCGGGGTCGGGGCGCAGCCGCGGGCAGGGTTAGCGGCCGCGGTGTTACACAAGCGCCGGGGCCGCGGGCAGAAAGTGTGTCAGTGGGACAGGATGGCACAGGATGGCTCCAGCCACGGGGCCACCACGCGCAGCCACCGACCGGGGGCCAACCACTGCCGAGCTCCGTGGCCGGTCGGTGCCACGGTGCCACTTACATAAGGACCGGCCGGTGGCAGCGGGCCGGGAGTTGGGCAAGAGGTGTTTACAGTGGGAGGAGAGCAAATACCTCGGCCGGGACATTTTAATTGCTGGCTGCAGATTAGTATTTATTTTTTTTAACCCTTTAGTATTATTTGATTTGATTTGATTTGATTATTTTTATTTGATTTTATTATTTTTATTTGATTTTATTATTTTTGTTTTATTTTATTATTTGATTTTATTTTGTTATTTATTTATATTTTATTTTATTTATATTTTGTTTTATTTTATTTATTATTTTATGTATCACTTTATTTTTATTTTATTTTATATTTAATTTTATTTCATTTTATTTAATTTTATTTTTTCTCCCCTGTCCCTTATTTCAGCCTGACTGCCCCCCAGGGACTTGGTTTGCTGTCTGGATTTCTCCCCCCCCCCTCCCCCCAACCCCTCCAGGGCATGGGGAAGGAGTTTGCCTGCCCAACCCTGGAGGGGTTTAAGAGGCAGAGATGTGGTGCTGAGGGATATGGTTCAGCACCAGGCTTGGCAGAGTTACAGATTCACACACTGCATCAGGTTGGAAGGGACCCTCAAAGGTCATCTTGTCCAACCCCCCTGTAATGGGCAGGGACAACCATGAGGAAATGGTTGGGATGACCATGAGATAGTGGTTAGGATGACCATGAGATAGTGGCTAGGATGGCTATGAGGTAGTGGCTGGGATGGCCACTAGATGATGGTTGGGATGAGCATTAGATAATGGTTGGGATGAGCATTAGATAATGGTTGGACTGGATGATCTTAAAGGGCTTTTCCAAGCCAAACCACTCCATGACTCTGTGACATAAATCCCTTTTTGCTCCCAGTAGCGCAGTGGGGGGAGGAGGAGCCAATCATTTGGGTGGGGAAACTGAGGCACAAGAAGGGCCTTGCCCAGGTTGTGGCATCTCTGTGATGCTTCCTCTTCACCCCAGCTCACCAACGTGGTGAGATTTGAGAGCTGTGATGTGATGTGATGCTGCAGCCACAGCACCCACTCCTGCTGGGTTGTCCCTGGATGTCCAGCCACCCTGGGATGGGGATCCTAGGGGGGCACACGAGCATGGCATGAGGGAGCTGGCACGGTGATTCAGCCAGGGCTGACAACCAGAGCAGCAATTAGGAGCTGTCCTGAGCTGTAATTGCCACCATGCCAGGGTCACAGCTGTACCTTCACGTCAGTTATTTGGGGCGAACGTCTCAGGAGTGGGTCAGGTGCTGGTGGTGGGCACGGCTGGGTCATTAGCAGGATGCTAATTAGAGCCCTAAGAGGCTACAGGCACAGGGTGAGCAGTCAGGACTTCTTCCCAACATCCAGGGTTGCTGGGACATCACCCACAGCATAGAATCAGATATCCATGGCATGGTTTGGGTTGGATGGGACCTCAAAGCTCATCCAGTGCCAACCCCCTGCCATGGGCAGGAACACCTCCCACCAGCCTAGCTTGCTCAAGGCCTCATCCAGCCTGGCCTTGAACACCTCCAGGCAGGAGGCAGCCACAGCCTCCCTGGGCAACCTGTGCCAGTGCCACTCCACCCTCACTCTCACGAATTTCTTCCCAATCTCCAGTCTCAATCTGCCCTCCTCAAGCTTCAACCCATTCCCTCTCATCCTGTCACCTCAAGCCCTTCTACAAAGTCCCTTCCCTGCCCGCAGGGTCTCAAGGGGCTCCCCTCTGCCAAGGTTTGGGGGCGTGGGGCAGAATTTGATGATTACCATCATATGGAGCCCTTGCCAGGAGTTGGCAAACAGAACAGGCTGCCCAGGGCGGGTTGTGGAGTCTCCTTCTCTGGAGATGAATTCAAGCCCCATCTGGATGCATTCCTGTGTGACCTGCCCTAGGTGACCCTGCTCTGGCAGGGGGGGGTTGGTCTGGATGAGCTTTCCAGATGCCTTCCAGCCCCTAACGTTCTGTGGCTTTCAGGGCCGCATGGGGCGAGCAGAGCAGCACTCTGGGGCTGTGCTGGGGCGGTGCTGTGCCCATGCTGTGCCCGCCGTGGTGCCAGGTGCGGAGGGGGTGGGTGCAGGGTGCCTGAGTATCGGCCGCGGGCGGCAGGGTGCGGCGCGGCAGCCATGCATCACCTGCTGCCAGCGGCTGCAATTACGTTGCATAACGAACTGACGCCGCTTCCTGCTGGGGGTGGCACCACCTCCCCATGCCCCCCGTGATGCCAGCACCCCCATCCTATTCCTGACAGGGCCGGGGTGTCGGGGTGGGGGAGAGGTTCTGCGGTTTGCAGGGTGCAGCCCTCCCCACTGGCATGGGAGCTGGGAGGTGTCCTGGTTGTTGGTGCCAGCAGGCAAGCTGGGGGTGCTGGCATGGCACCCTGCTGGTGCCCCTGTCCCCTGCTGAGGGGGTGGCCTCAGGGCTGTGATGCCAATACAGAGTCACGGGAGGCTGGGACTGGAGAATGGGATGGGATTGCCTGTGCCTGCCCATCCCTGCCTGCTCCCTGTCTGTTCCCTGCCCACCTCGAACCTTTGGCTCTGCTACCCTAGGCCCAAAAGTACATCAGAGGTGTGGGCAGAGGCTGTGGGGAGGAGCAGAGGGATGGGATGTGGCCCCCTTGTGTCAGGGGGACACGACAACACAACCCTGGGGGTGTTCCCTACTAGGTGAACCCCAAAGTGGCCTGGGGCAGGAGCTGAGCAGTGAGTCAGCAGATGGAGAAAGGATCCATCCCTCTGCCTGCACTCAGCCTTGGAGTGTGTCCCTCCCCATGTGGCTGGAAGCAGAGGGACATCAATGGCATCCCCAGAGGGGTCCAATGGAGGCCCAGGGGTCTAGTGGCATCCCTGAAGGACCAATAGCAACCTGGGGAGGGGGCTGATGGCATCCTGGGGGACTGATGGTAGCCCCAGGGGACTGATGATAGCCCAGGTGGAGACCAATGACATCCTTTGGGAACCGAGGGCATCCCCAGGGCACTGATGTCAGCCCAAGGGGTCCAGAAGTATCCCCAGAGGATTAACAGCAGCCCTGGGGAGTCAGAGGGCATCTCTGGGGGACCAAAAGCATCCCTGTGGGACCAATGGTACCCTAGGGGGACTGCTGGCATCCCCAGGGGACCAATCACAGCCCAGCTGCCCCTCTGCCCAGCCAGGCTCATGCTGGCACAGCCCAGCCTCCCCCAAAGCAGCAGGGGACCCTGGGGCACTGTGGGGTGTCAGGCTGCAGTTGATGTTGGCCAAGCATTGGGGCTGTCCCCTGCTGAGGTGGCCCCAGGGACCAGCATCCCACAGAACGCCCCTGAGCAGGGGAGAGGCAGAAGGGAATTACCCAGGCAGGGATTTGCTCAGGCCCAGCAGGTCTGAAATAGCCATAATCTGCCCGGGGGGAGGTATTTTGGTGTGGCAGCCGCTGCCCAGCACCCTGGAGAGCCAACCCTGGGGGGTGTGGGGGCTGGAGCAGGGATTAGAGGGTGCAGAGATGCTGGGAGGCACGTACGAGTCCCGGGGGTGCCCCACGTTCCACCCTGCCTCCGGTGTGAGCAGGGTGGGCAGAGCCAGCCCAGAACTGGGGCAGCTGGAAAATGAGGAGGACGAAGCCTATTAGCAGCTCAGTGCCAGCGAAGCAGAAGCAGGGAGGGAAGCGGATTTGTGGGGGGAAGGGGCCAGGACCTTGAGCCAGCGATGGCTATATCGGTCCTGGGCTTCGAAGGAGCTGCTGGGAGGGGGGAGGGGGAATGCTGGGGGCCCTCCAGACCCTCTGCTTAAGCCAGACCCCAGCACAAGAGCATCTGTGGCTGCAGGGATGGGATAGTTCCTGTGCTGAGGGAGTCCCTGTGCTGAGGGAGTCCCTGTGCTGAGGATCATGGAATCACAGAATGGGTTGGGTTGGAAGGAACCTTAAACCTCATCCAGTCCCAACCTCCTGCCATGGGCAGGGACACCTCCCACCAGCCCAGGTTGCTCCAGGCCTTATGCAGCCTGGCTTTGAACACCTCCAGGGAGGGGGCATCCACAACCTCCCTGGGCAACCTGTGGCAGTGTCTCCCCTCCCTCCTGGGTGCCCCCCATTGTGGGAAATGCTTCCAGCCCAGGCTCTGGGGCAAGCTGGAGCACAAAGGTGTTGTGACCTTGCAGCTCAAAAGACTTTTCTACCCAGCTCTTGGTGCTGGAGAGGATGGTGGGTGAGTGGTTGGGGGTATCCCATGCCCTGCACTGGCATTTTTGGGGTAGCTCTGAAGACAAACATTCTTGAGGGGTCTGTGGGAAGGGTTGAGCTGCTGGTGGGTGCCACTCTTGTGCCTCCCCTGCTGCTGTGAGCAGGGCTGGGCCTGCTGCCACCTCCTTGCTCAGTTCAGTGCCCACTGCCAATTAACCAGGGGCCTTCTCCTCCTCCTCCCCCCTTCTACCACAGCCCAAATCCAGGTGATCCCCTGCAAGATCTGCGGAGACAAGTCCTCGGGGATCCACTATGGCGTCATCACCTGCGAAGGCTGCAAGGTGAGCCTAGGGGCGTGCAGGGACGGCGGCCGGTGGGCAAGGGGAGGGGGCCTCGGGGGCTGGCATCCCGACGGGCACTTGGGCAACACCTCCCCCATCCCCGCAGGGCTTCTTTCGGCGGAGCCAGCAGAACAACGCCAGCTACTCCTGCTCCCGGCAGAGGAACTGCCTGATCGACCGCACCAACCGCAACCGCTGCCAGCACTGCCGCCTGCAGAAATGCCTGGCCCTGGGCATGTCCCGCGACGGTGAGTGGTGCCGGCGGCGCCCAGGGGCCCCTCTGCTCCTCCCCCTCCCCTCGTCACGGCTGCAGCTGCTTCCCCCACGGAGCCGTCTCCGGGAAAGGAGGGATTTGGAGAGCAGGGAGAGCAGCAAAGCTGGGTGAAGGGCTGTGAAGGCAGGGCTGGTGAAGAGCAGCTGAGGGAGCTGGGGCTCTGTGGCCTGGGGAAGAGGAGAACACGTGAGGTCCTTTCATCTGGATGGGCACAGAGGGCATGAACATGGTCCCAAACCAGGAGACCTGATCGTGGTCTCCCTGTCGTGCTCTGCAGCACTGCTCTGTCTTGTCCAGGTTCTGTTCAGTTCAGTTTTGGGCCTCTCAGTCCCAGAAGGACATTGAGAGGCTGGAGCAGGTCCAGAGTAGGGCAACCAAGCTGGGGAAGGGTCTGGAGAACAGGGCTGGGGGGATGAGTGTGAAGAAGAGGAGGCTGAGGGAGACCTCATTGCTCTCTACAGCTCCCCGAGAGGAGACTGCAGCCAAGTGGGACTTCATCTTTTCTCACATGCAACAAGTGACAGGACAAGAGGCAATGGCTTCAAGTTGTGCCAGGGGAGGTTCAGGTTGGAGATGAGGAAAAATGGCTTCCCAGGAAGGGTTCTCAGGCATTGGCACAGGCTGCCCAGGGAGGTAGTAGAGTCCCTGTCCCTGGAGGGCTTTGAGAGACACAAGGATATGGTGCTGAGGGATGTGGTTCAGTGGCAGTGGCTCAGCAGCAGTGGCGGATTGTGAGCTCCAGGTGAGTGGTTGGACTTGGTGAGCTCCAAGGTCTCTCCCAACCTCACCACATCCATGGTTCCATGTTCTAAATACTTCTGCACTGAAATCCATCCATTCTCTAAGTCTGCCAGGGCTGGGGCTAAACCATGGCCATCAGCACCACACCTCTGCAACTTTGAAACCACTCCAGGGATGAGGATTCAAATTCCCTGGGCTGCCTATGCCAGGCTTTGAGAACCCTTTCAGTGAAGAAGTTTCTTCTGATGTCCAAACCTAAACCTCCCCCGGGGCAGCCTGGGGCCATTTCCTCTCTTCCTGCCACTTAGAATCATAGAATCATAGAATTGTTAGGGTTAGAAGGGACCTCAAGGATCAACCAGTTCCAACCTCCCTGCCATGGGCAGGGACACCTCACACCAGAGCAGGTTGCTCACAGCCACCTCCAGCCTGGCTGCAAAAATCTCCAGGGATGAGGCTTCCACCATCTCCCTGGGCAACCTGTGCCAGTGTCTCACCAACCTCATGGGGAAGAATTTCTTCCTCACATCCAATCTGAGTCTACCCATTTCTAATTTTGTTCCATTCCCCCCAGTCCTATCACTCCCTGACACCCTCAAAAGTCCCTCCCCAGCTTTCTTGTAGCCCCCTTAAGGTACTGGAAGGCCACAATAAGGTCTCCTCAGAGGCTTCTTCCTTCCAGACTGAACAGCCCCAACTCTCTCAGTCTGTCTCCATAGCAGAGCAGCTCCAGCCCTCTGCTCATCCTTGTGACCCTTCTCTGGACATGTCCCAGCACCTCCAGATCCTTCCTGTAATAGAGGCTCCAGACCTGGATGCAGTACTCCAGGTGGGGTCCCACCAGAGCAGAGTAGAGAGGGAGAATCCCCTCCCTGGCCCTGCTGGCTGTGCTTCTCTTGCTGCAGCCCAGGATGTGATTTGCCTTCTGGGCTGCAAGTGCTCACTGCTGACTCATGTTGAGCTTCTCATCCCCCAGCACCCCCAAGGCCTTTTCTTCAGGGCTTATGTCATTCAGTGTCATTCGACCCAGGGTCGGTCTGGGGTGCGGGTTTCATCTGCTGGAGCACCGGCAGCGCTCAGGGCTTGTACTCCCCCATACTGCGAGCTGCCGAGGAGCCAGGAGCCTGCCCAGGGAGGACAGGAGGGGGCAGCTCTGCTCCGCTGGGCGCAGCCTTCCTGACGCGGGCGCTCTGCTGTGTCGTCCCCGGGCAGCGGTGAAGTTCGGGCGCATGTCCAAGAAGCAGCGGGACAGCCTCTACGCCGAGGTGCAGAAGCATCAGCAGAGCCAGGAGCAGAGCGGTGGCACCAAGGAGGAGCCCGAGCCACTGAGCCGAGTCTACACCACCAGCGTCAGCAGCGGGCTCTCGGACCTGGACGACATCTCCACGCTGTCGGATGGGCTCCTGTTCGACTTCCCCCTCACTCCCGATGGTAGCAGCACCTACTACAACCTCGACCTGATCGCCTCGGCACAGCCCTCGCCCGACCAGTCCAGTCTGGACGTGGCTGATGCCACCCTCATCAAGCAGGAGTCTATCTACGAGCTGATGCTGGAGCCGGGGCTGTTCGCCCACGGCGGGCTGGAGGGCGGCCAGCTCGCTGCTGACATCTCCGTCCTGGAGATCGGTGAGCGCCGGGGCCCCCCTGCCGCCCTGCCAGGGTGTGCAGCTGTGGGCACGCTGCTCAGCGCAGCCTCGCAGGGCACCTGGTGCCTGCACCGGGCGGACTGGCAGCAAGGCACTGCCCCAGCCTCGGCTCCTGGAGCAGTCCCAAGGCTGCTCCCTCCTCCAGGATGAGCGCTGACGGTGCTTGGTGCACCTGAGGTCATGCAGAGCATCCCCCACTCTGCCTTGGGGACAACCTGAGAGCCCATCTGTCCCCAGCTCCCCCTGGCACTGCACGGGAGCCCCTCAGGTCGTGCAGAGTCCCCTCCTCTGCCTCAGGGACAGCTCTTGATGCCCCATCTGTCCTTGCACGCCTGTGGCACTGCGTGGGAGCCCCTCAGATCATGCAGAGCATCCTCCCTTCTGCCTCGGGGACAGCCCCTGATGCCCCATCTGTCATCAGATCCCTGCAATACCACACATGAGCCCCTCTGCTCTGCCAGCCCCCAGCCCCAGCAGCCTCCAGCACACAGTGGAGAGGATAATGTCAGGGTGTGGGGACAGGGGGGGCTGGCCAGGTTCCTGGGGCTCACTGCCCATTGCCTTCTCCTTGCAGACCGGGTGGCCCAGAATGTGGTGAAGTCACACCTGGAGACGTGCCAGTACACAACAGAGGAGCTCAAGCGCCTGGCATGGAGTCTCTACTCCCCCGAGGAGGTCCGTGCCTTGCAGAGCAAGGTGAGTGCCACTGCCCTGGTCCCATCAGCCCCCTGCCACTGCAGCCCTCAGCAAGGGCCACTGCCACCCCCTGGTGCTGTGCCTGGGTCTTTAGGTACTTTGGCAGCTGCAAAAACCCAGTGCCGAGGAAAGGGGGGAGGGGAGGGGATTTGTGGTGGCAGAAGTGTCCTAGCACTCACTGAGCCCTGTGAGTGGCACAGCACCTGGGTCCCTTCCCTGCCCTGTGAGGCGTGGTGGGAGGGGGCAGTGGAGCCAGGGTGATGGGGTGGCAGCAAAGCCCAGGGGGTGGGGTGGCAGCCAGCCCTGAGGGACCTCCCCCCTGTGCTGGCAGAGCTGTGAGGCCATGTGGCAGCAGTGCTCGCTGCAGATCTCCAATGCCATCCAGTACGTGGTGGAGTTTGCCAAGCGCATCGACGGCTTCATGGAGCTGTGCCAGAACGACCAAATCATCCTCCTGAAAGCTGGTAAGGGCCGGGGAGCCCCTGCCCCTGCCATATCCCCAGTGCCCCTGCCACATCCCCAGTGCCCCTGCCACATCCCCAGTGCCTCTGCCACGTCCCCAGTGCCCCTGCCACATTCCCACCATCCTCACTGCATTCCCAGTGTCCCAGTCATGCCCCCACTATCCCCATCATCTCCCTGCCATCCCCATTGCATCCCTGCCATCCCTATCCCATCCCTGCTCTCCCTATGCTATCCCTGCTCTCACTATCCCATCCCTGCTATCCCTACCACGTTCCTGCCTTCCCTGTTGCATTCCTGCCATCCCCATCACATCCCTGCTGTCCCTATTGCCTCCCTGCCATTCCCATCGCATTCCTGCCATCTCTATGGCATTCCTGCCATCCCTCTCATTTCCCTGCTCTCCCTATCCCATCCTTGCCATCTCTACCACATCTCTGCCATCCCCATTGCATCCCTGTAATCCCTCTCACATGCCTTCTGTTCCTGCCTCATCTTTGCCATCCCTAGCACATCCCTACCATCCTTCTCATATCCCTGCTGTCCCATCCCTGCAATTCCTATCACATCCCTGCCACCCCCATTGCATCCTCACCACCCCCCTCACATCCCTGCTGTCCCCATTGCATCCCTGCCACCCCTCTCACATGCCTGCTGTCCATGTCCCATCCTTGCCATCCCTATCCATCCCTGCCATCCCTATCCCACCCCTGCTGTCCCTATCCCACCCCTGCTCTCCCTGTCCCATCCCTGCCATCCCTGTCCCATCCCTGCCATCCCTGTCCCATCCCTGTTATCCCTGTCGTGTCCCTGCCATTCCCATCCCTGCCATTCCCATACTGTCCCTGCTGTCCCCATCACATCCCTGCCCACCTCACATCCTGACTGCCCCCATCGTGTCCCCACCACCTCTCCCAGGCAGCAGCCATGGTGCCAGAGGTGTATCCCACCCTTTCTCTTGGCTCTGCTTTCCCTTTGGAAGCTTCCCCTCCCTTGCCCCCCTGGTTGCCCCCTGGGCGCGGTGGGGACTGGGCTGGGAGGAGCTGCAGGTGACCTTGCCAGGTGATGGTGTAGAGAGGGGCATGGGGCAGTGGCCACCCTGGGCAGAGGCTTTTCTCCATGGCCACTCTAAACCAAATGTCCCCCAGAACCAGGGATGGAAACGAGCAGAGCAGGATCTTCCCTCAGGAAAGGGGGTGCCAAACCCAAAGGGGAGCAGGAAGGGAGAAGAGGAAAGGATTGGCCTCTTCTCCCAGTGGGAGACTGGGAGGAGGAGGACAATGGCAGTGCGCACCTATGTCCCCCACCTGCCCACCACACTGAGCCCAGGTGAGGGAGCCCAGCCCCAAACCACTTTAAAAAAAAAAAAACAAACCCAAACCATGGAGAAAGCCTCCTGGTTTCTAAACTTTCAGGGCTGGGGAGCTGAGCCTGAGCCAGCCCTGGGCATCTGTGGCAGTGTCCCAGCAGGGTGCTGTGCCCTGAAGCCAGAGCTGGCCTGTGCCCACCATGCTGGAGTTTAACTCAGTCTTTCGTTTCTTCCTTCCACTTTCTTCTCACTCCTTTGTGTTCACCCTCTCCTCTCTTGCTGCTCCACGTCTGGCCATGGTTGACCCCTTCCATGCCTGGATGATATTTCCCTTTGGTGAAATATCTGTGGGTGCAATTGGAACTCCCTCCCCCTACCCCCCACCCCCCCCAAAAATAAAACCCCAACCAAACAAACCACAACCTCCAAACCCAACCTGGCTCTATTGGAATAACCCATTCTGCTCTGGGAACAACCAATCTGGACTTCAACCTTGCCCTTGGGGGGGGGGGGGCTTTTCTCTCTCTTATGTATTTGGTGCTGGGATGATGGAACTCCCCCTCCCACCCCCCTCCTGCCCTGCCCTGCCCTCGTCTGCGCTCTCTCTGCCTATGTCAGGTTGCCTGGAGGTGCTCCTGATCCGCATGATCCGCGCCTTCAACCCCTTGAACAACACCATCCTCTTCGAGGGCAAGTTTGGTGGCATGCAGATGTTCAAGTCTCTGGGTAAGAGCTTTGCTGGGGCTCTCTTGGGGCTCTCCTCTGCTTCTGACCTCTGCGCAGGGCTGAGTTTGGCAGCATCTGAGCGGTGGAATTGGTGTGGCCAGAAGGAGCAGGGATTGTCCCCCTGGACTGGGCACTGGGGAGGTCACAGCCTGAATGTTGGGATCAGATGGCCTCCAAGTAGGACACTGAGGGGCTGGAGTAGGTCCAGAGAAGGGCAACCAAGCTGGGGGAGGGTCTGGAGAATAGGGCTGGGGAGGAGCAGCTGAGGGAGCTGGGGGTGGTTTAGTGTGGAGAATTGGGGGCTTAGGGGAGACCTCATTGCTCTCTCCAGCTCCCTGAGAGGAGGCTACAGTGAGCTTGGGGTTGGGCTCTTCCGCTAAGGAACAAGTGATAGGACAAGAAGTTTAGCTTGGCCATGAGGAAGAATTTCTTCCTCCTGAGGGGTATCAATGCCTGGCCCAGGCTGCCCAGGGCAGTGGTGCAGTCCCCATCCCTGGAGGGGTTTCAAAGCTATGGAGATGTGGTGCTGAGGGCCATGGTTTGGGGGTGCCCTGGCAGTGCTGGCTTCAGAGCTGGACTGGATGGTCTGAAAGGTCTCTTCCAACCCAAACAATTCCATGATTCAATGGTTCTGTCCCTGCAGCTGGGATAAATCCCCAGTGGACAGGAGGGAGTGAGCCCCCTCCCCGTGTTTGCTCCTGCTCCCCTTGGGATTAGTGCACCATGGCTGGGACCTGCTTTTCACCCCAGCCCAACGCCCACTGACACCAGACATCCTCTGTTGGGCTCTCCCTCTTCACCTGCCTCATCTCCCAAAAGCTTTTGAGGCTCTGGGTGCCATGGGGTCACCCAGTGTGGTGTGGGAGTGGCAGTGGGCAGCGTGGAGCTGTGAGCCTCTCCTCTTGCCCTGCCCAGGCTGTGATGACCTCATCGGCGCCGTCTTCGAGCTGGGGAGGACCCTGTGCCGCCTGCAGCTGTCGGACGAGGAGCTCGCCCTCTTCACTGCTGCTGTCCTGCTCTCCCCGGGTACAGGGGCTGGGGAGGGCACACTGCAGCAGGGACCAGCTGGGGAGGTGGGAAGGGATCTCCTGCCAAAGCTGGGGAGAGCTGACCTCGAAGTGATTGGAGTGTGAGCAGTGGTGTGGCCAGCAGGAGCAGGGACATCATGGTCATGGCACTGGTGAGGCCACACCTCAAATCCTGGGGTCAGTGTTGTGTGCCTGAGTCCAAAAAGGACATTGAGAGGCTGGAGAAGGTCCAGAGAAGGGCAACAGAGTTGGGGAAGGGTCTGGAGAACAGGGCTGGGGAGGGGGAGCTGGGGGTGGTTAGCATGGAGAAGAGGAGGCTGAGGGAGACCTCATTGCTCTCTACAGCTCCCTGAGAGGAAGTTGGAGCCAGGTGGGGATTGGTCTCTTCTCCCTAGGATCAGGTGATAGAAGGAGAAGAAATGGCCTGAAATTGTGCCAGGGGAGGGTTAGGTTGGAGAAGAAGAAAATTTTCTTTGCTGGAGGAGTGGTCAGGGCTTGGCACAGGCTGCCCAGGGAGGTGGTGGAGTCCTCATCCCTGGAGGTGTTCCAGAAGTGTGTGGCCATGGCACTTGGGGCCATGGTTTTGTGGCCATGGTGGGGTTGGGTTGGTGTTGGACTGGATGATCCTGGAGGGCTTCTCCAAGCCAAAGAATTCCATGAGTCTGTGGTAGCACTGATCCAGCTGTCTCCTGTAGATCGCCCCTGGCTGACAGAGGCCAAGAAGGTGCAGAAGCTCCAGGACAAGATCTATGTGGCCCTGCAGCACGAGATCCGGAAGAAACACTCCGCTGAGGACAAGCTCTCAAAGGTAGCAGAGCTGCCTCTGTGTCATGCAGGGAGCTGAGCCAGGGCATGGCACAGGTGCCACGGGGTGATGAGGCTGTGCCACAGCTCCTCAGCCACCTCTGGGGGTTTTGTGGGGGAAGCCCTGGGACAGAATTTCTCTTTCCAAGGCCCCAGCATTTCTGTTGTGGTGCAGAAGGAGGCAGCCCTGTGCCACTGAGCCTGGCACTGCAGCAGGCAGTGGCTGTTTGGGGCAAAAGGAGGCATTTCAGGAACACTTTGGGCAGGATGTTGCTGTGATGGGGATGAAGGGCACTGAGAGCATCCTTGTGCCCTCCCAGGCACTGGGTGTCCTGCAGGCAGATGTGGCTTTGAGGCAGGATTACATTGCTGCCAGACTGCCCAAAGGTGTGGGGGTGTCTGCTGGTAACCCTGGCACTGAGCAGAGTCAGTGGTCCCCAAACCTACTCACTTGTCCCCAAGGGAGGGGGAATGGTGGTGTGATCAGGAAGGTGGGGCCAGACTCTGCTCAGTTGTCCCCAGTGACAGGACAAGAGGAGAGTCACGAGAACGCTCAGGGGCTTGGAGCACCTCTGCTACAAGGACAGGCTGAGGGAGCTGGGGGTGTTCAGCCTGGAGAAGAGAAGGCTCCAGGGAGACCTAAGAGCAACCTGTCAGTACCTGAAGGGGAGCTACAAGAAGGATGGGGAGAGACTGTTTGCAAAGGCCTTCAGGGACAGCAGGAGGGGCAGTGGCTTCAAACCAGAGAAGAGCAGATTTAGATTGGATGTTAGGAACAGGTTCTTTACCATGAGGGTGGTGGAGCACTGGAACAGGTTGCCCAGGGTTGGGGCCCCATCCCTGGAGATATTCAAAGTGAGACTTGAGATGGCTCTGGGCAACCTGATCTAATAGAGGATGTCCTTGCTGACTGCAGAGGGGGTTGGACTGGATGAGCTTTGGAGCTCCCTTCCACCTCAGACCATTCTATGATTCTATGATTCTAATGGGCATGAACTTGAACATAGGAAGTTCCATCTCAACTTGAGGAGGAACTTCTGTACTGTGAGGGTGGCAGAGCTCTGCAGCAGGCTGCCCAGAGAGGTTGTGGAATCTCCTTCTCTGGAGACTTTCCAAACCCATCTGGATGTGTTCCTGTGTGAGCTGCCCTGGGTGACCCTGCTCTGACAGGAGGGTTGGACTTGATGATCTCCAGAGGTCCCTTCCAATACCTCCCATGCTGTGATCTTGTAAGGGACACTGTCCTGGAACCTGGAGGCCACCAGCTCCTCCTTTCTCTGCAGATGGTTTCCAAGCTGCCCTTGATGAAGACCATTTGCAACCTGCACTTGGACAAGCTGGAATTTTTCCGTCTCCTGCACCCAGAGACCTCCATGAACTTCCCACCCCTCTACAAGGAGGTCTTCAACTCAGAGCTTCAGTACAGCGACCCACGGGAGAGCTAAGGCTGGGAGCCACTGGGCCCCTTCCAGTCCCCCCCAAACATTTGGAGATGAACTAAACTTCAGAGGTTTGGGGCAGCTTCGTGAAATCAGAATGAATCAAACTCAAGAGAATCTGGAGGGGCTTTGGGGGGGAGGAATCTCCCCCAGCCCCACGTCCTCACTGGGGACTGCAATAGCTCTTGAATGTAAAGCACCTTGAAGGAGAAAAACAAAAAAGAAACAAACAAACAAAAAAAAAAAAAGCAAAGAGACTTTGCCACACCAGTGAAATGAATGTGAAATCTCCACCTGGGTGTGGAGATGCTCCTGGCAGGGCACCAGGACAGACTCCCCATGGCAGGGCACGGAGCTGGGCAGTGCACAGGGCACCTCCTGCTGTCCTGCCTGCACTTGTCAGATCTGACTGTTAATTGCTTTTAATTATTATTCTTTTTCTGTTGGTTTGGGGTTTGTTTTTGTTGGGGTTTTGTTTTGTTTTGTTTTGTTTTGTTTTGTTTTTTTAAACCCAAGCACAAAGCATGGGATGAAGAAGGGGAGACATAGATGGCTGGACCAGGGCTGAGCCAGGCAGCTCTGGGCTCCTGGCTGGAGCTGAGGAGAGGCTGAAGGCAGGGCCTTTGCTTTATTCCTTCTCCCAAGGCTGGGTGACCTCAGGAGCTTGGCTGAGAAAGCCCCAGCTGTGGCCAGGCTGGGATTCAGTGCAGGATTTTCCCATGGAAGATGCTGATTTGAGGAAAAGGATCCCAGCATGGTGGGGGAAAAGCTTTGCAGGGTCTCTGTGCCACTGTTGCAGCATTTTTGGCCAACTCCAGCTGGCAGCTGCCTGGCTTTTGGGAGCCCATTCAGCAGCTCCACCCACCTTGTGCCACCTCTCTGCATCCTGAACACTCTCCCAAGAGAAGCTTTGCCCTTGCAACTTGTGGCCAAATCCCAGCTCCTGGATTCTCCACCTTCCACCTCCACGCAGCCACACTGGTCCCACTACCCTTCCTGCACTGGGACCACTGGGAGCAGGATGAGTTGGACCCAAGCTTTTACCTCCAACATGCTCTTGAGACCTGTTCTTCTGGGGGTTGTTCGCTAGTGAGCAGGATCTGAGAACTTTTTAGGGAGAGAAGCTGCCCCTTGAGGTCCAGGGGAAGCAAAATGTCCTCATCCTGCAGTTGTGGTGTGGTCTGGACCTGCTGCTCCGAGCTTAGGAGTCTCAGAAGGTTCAGAAGGGATTGGGTTTCTGTGGTGATGCTGCAATAGCCTGCAGCCAGCAGGGCTGCTCAAGAGACTCTCCAGCCAGGCTCTGCAGAGGTTTTTTCTGTCCTGTTCCTGCTCCTCCTGCAGTCAATGCCAAAAGCTACAAGGGAAGAACCCACTCCAAGGCAGCCCCAATTCTGCTGACAAAGGGCTAAAATCCCAAGCCCCTTCCTGCTTTGCGTTGGTTTCTCCTGTGTCCAACCCCATCCTCGAGCTTCAGCCGAAGACCTTCAAGTCCATAATTGCACCCCTGCAGCTAACCAAGCAGCTTTCTTAGCAGTGGTTGGGGATATTCATCCTTTAGGTTAAAAGACCTCACAGGGAAGACCATGGATCAACCTCAACCAGGGAAGTCTGACCAGGAAGCTGATGGGATTTCTGCCTCAGCACAAAACAGGGAGAACTTGGGCCTGTGCTGTTCCCTGCCATGGTTTTGCTGACAGCCATCTTGAGCTGCTTCTTGGAGCACCGTGGAGCTGCTTTCCCTACACCACGGTGCTGGAGCCCAGGTGTGTGGTGAAGGCTACCATGTCGAGTGCCAACCGGGGTGGGGATGTGCCCTGCTTGCTTCCTGCCCTCTTGGCTCCTCAGGCTGGTGAGAAGTGAGATGTCAGCGCTGCCTTTTCCATCTGGAGGGTTGTGCCTTTGTTTGGAGAATCATTTCTGACAGCACCACTCACATTCCTGACTCTTCTCAGCAGGGAAAAGCACCAGAGGGAAGGAAGCTGCTTTGGGAGGGAGTCTCACCCTCTGTCTCTGCAGGACAGCAGCAGCTCCTTTCCCAGCCATGGGAGGTTTGATGTGTTAGAAGAGGGGGGAAAAAAGCACAGACCCTTCTTGATGACCTCAGTAGTCATCAGCCAATGATGGTCAACAGCACCTTTCTCATTTCATCTGGCAAAGAAAGCAAGAAAGCACCTTACTTACACGGGGGCCAGGGCCAGCCCTCCACACCAGCTGCGCTCCTTCAGCCTGCACTACAGAGCCCATCCCGCGGGACACAGTTGGGCTTCGAAGCAAGGAAAAGCCCCCGAGGGGATCTGGGTAAGGCTGGAAGTGTGGAACAGCTGTAACCCAGCTGCCAAACCGTGGGGACCTGCACTTTTCAGTTCTCTTGAGAGGACCTGACTGGTCCATGGGATGATTCCTGGGGGAGGGATGAGCGATTCAGCGGCGGTTCGGTGGTTCCTGGCCCGGCACAGGCAGCGCAGAGGAAGGGACGGAGAGGTGAGGGGACACACACACACCCTCCCCCCAGCAGCTCTGCTGCCTGCAGCCTTGGCTGGCTGCTCACCCCAAGACGTGGCCAGTGCCACCCCTGCCAAGGTCCCTCATGCTCCCACAGTGCCCCCAAGAGACGGCAGCTCAGCAGAGCCGGGCACCAAGCCAGGCACCGAGCTCGCAGGGCAAGGGCACCTTTAGAAGCCAGCAGGAGAAATGCCTGGAAAAGGGAAATTTGGGCTCTTCCTGGTAGCAGTGCCACGGGTGGCTGGTGGGGACGATGCAGGGGAGCCCAAGCACCCCAACTCGCCTCGATGCTGGGTCCTTGGCACCTTGCAGATGTTCCCCCCTTACCAGCCAAGAGCCGTTGGGCTGCTTGCTTTGCCCGGAGAGGAGGTGGAGGGCAGCGGATCCTGTGCCTGGGGAGAGGGCAGCCCCGGGACGGGGGGAAGGGCTTTGCTCTTCTCCAGGGGAAGGTTGATGTTGTGTCTGTCTGTCTGTCTGCTGAGTGTGCATCCCCCCTCCTGGCCCCCCAAACCCTCACACTGTGTATACAAATGGCTAAAATAGATCTCTAATATATATTCTTGTGAATGTTGGTGCAAAAGAGAAAAAATATATAAGTCAGTTTGATGTTATTTTTTATCTCTGTGAATGAAAGAAAGAAGTGTTTTGGTTTGGTTTTTTTGTTTTTTTTTTTTTTTCCATTTCCACCTCCATCTCCTTCTCCTCTTTCTCCTCCCCACACACACCACCCCCTCTGCCCCCCTGTCTGACCTGTAGATACTGACAGGTTCCCTGGAGATGTTTTTTTCCCACCCCCCCTTTTTAGAGGTTAGGAAGATGCTTCTGTTTCTCATGGAATGTTCTGTCTTGTAAGATTGTAATTTCTATTTTTTTAAAAGAAAAGAACTAAATAAAATTTTCCTCTTTGGGAGCAGTTGGCTGGGAAGGGAGGGCAAGGGGAGGGAGAAAGGTTTATTTAAGGACACACACACACACAAATAACATTAAAAAAAAAGAAAAGAAAAAAAACATTGTCTGAATTTTTCAGGACATTAAATAAAAAGTAATATAATGTCTGGATGAGAAGGTCTCTGGTGAGCTGTGTTCTGTAGGGCCAGGGATGGATGCTGCACAGAACTTACAAGGAGCACTGCCTCCAGTTTTGGTGCCTCCAATACAAGAAGGACCTGGAGCTGCTGGAGAGGGTACAGAGGAGGCCACAGAGATGATCAGAGGGCTGGAGAACTTCCCCTGTGGGGACAGGCTGGGAGAGTTGGGGCTGTTCAGCCTGTAGAGGAAAAGGCTCCAGTGAGACCTCAGAGCAGCCTTCCAGTACCTGAAGGAGCTGCAGGAGAGCTGGGGAGGGACTTTGGACAAGGGCTGAGAGTGCCAGGATGAGGGCCTCCAGAGGAGGCCACAGCAATGCTGGCAGGGCTGGAAGCCCTCTGCTGGGAGCCAGGCTGAGAGAGTTGGGCTTGGGCAGCCTGCAGAGGAGAAGGCTCCAGGGAGACCTTCTGGTGGCCTTGCAGTGCTTCAAGGGCTGAGCAGAAAGCTGGGGACAGACTTTGGAGCAGGGCCTGTTGGGACAGGACGAGGGAGGATGGTTTGGAACTGCAAGAGGGAGATTGAGAGTGGAGAGAAGGAAGAAATGTTTGACCCTGAGGGTGCTGAGAGCCTATCCCAGGTTGCCCAGAGAGGTTGGAGCTGCCCCATGGCTGGCACCACTGCAGGTCAGGTTGTTTGGGCCTCTGAGCAACCTGCTCTGGGTGGGGATGTCCCTGCTGGCTGCAGGGGGTTGGGCTTTGAAGGTCCCTTCCCACCCAAACCAGTCTGTGAGTCTGTGACTGATTTTTTGGGGAGGGGGGAATCCCCAAAGCATGGGCAACTCCCCCAGGAGGTCCCACCAAAAGGTGCCTGTGGAAATAGCTGCTCAGGGCCCAGGAGATGCTGGGAATCACTGAGAGGAGCTCTGGCATCAGCAGCCCTTGGAGCCAGTGCTGGAAGACAGCTTCAGCAAGAGGCAGGAGGATCACAGAATCCTTGAATGGCTCAGGTTGGAAGGGACCTCAGAGCTCATCTCCTTCATCCTCCCCACCATGCCCAGGGACACCTCTCAGCCAGACTCAGCTGCTCAGGGCCTCATCCAGCCTGGCCTTGAACACCTCCAGGCAGGAGGCAGCCACAGCCTCCCTGGGCAGCCTGTGCCAGAGTCTCACCAGCCTCACACTGAAGAACTTCTCCCTCAGCTCCACTCTAACCCTGCTCTGCCTCAGCTCCAAACCATTCCCCCTTGGCCTGGCTCAGACACCCTCAGGAGAAGTCTCTCTGCAGCCTTCCTGCAGGATCCCTGCAGGTCCTGGCAGGCAGCTCTGAGGTTCCCCCCAGAGTCTTCTCCTCTGCAGGCTCCCCCAGCACCCTCAGCCTATCACTTGTTCCTTGGGAGCAGAGCCCAACCCTCACCTCACTCCAACCTCCTCTCAGGGAGCTGTAGAGAGCAATGAGGTCTCCCTCAGCCTCCTCCTCTCCAGGCTGAACACCCCCAGCTCCCTCACTGCTCCTCACCAGCTCTGGTCAGCACTTTTCAGCCAGCATTAGAAGCCACAGAGGCTTTCCTGCTGCGCCAGGAGGTGTTACTAATCTCTGGGTCTCCCAAGAGATTCTGTCCCACCCAGGGCTACTGTGAGGGTGACCCAATGCTTGGTGTCCCTGTCCATGGGTCTGTCACCTGGACACCTCCTGGGGTGCCCTGCTCCCCTTACTGGTGGCTCCGGGCTGCATTGTCTGGCCCGGAGTGACCTCTGCTGGTCTACAGCTCCAATGTTCCCTGCCTGCCCCTGAACACACACTTGGGCAATCAGGAGGCTCCAGACCCTTGTTCTCCAGACCATTCGCCTGCTTCCTTGCCCTTCTCCCGACCCCCAATGTCCTTTTTGGAGCGAGGGTCCCAGAACTGACCCCAGCACTCAGACTGTGGCCTCCCCAGTGCTCAGTCCAGGGGCACACTGCCCAGCTCCTGCTGCCCACACCATTGCTGATCCAAGCCAGGCTTCTGGTGCCCTTCTTGCCCACCTGGGCACTGCTGGCTCATCTTCAGCCACTGTCAAACAACACCCCCAGGTCCTTTTCCCCCAGGCAGTTTCCAGCCACTCTGCCCCCAGCCTGGAGCCTTCATGGGGCACTCCTGGCAGGGCTGGCACCAAATGTCCCCAGGCCCCACCAGCAGGTATGGCCTCCCTCTCCCTGTCTGCTCTGCCTCCTGCCCACCTCGGGTACCTGCAGCACCCCTGATCCCCTGGCACCTCCACCATCCCCAGCACTTCCCAGCTCCCCCCAGCCCTGCCACTTTCCCCACGGGGGGCAGCAAGCCCAGGCCAGCTTCCCTGCCCTCACCTGGTTGCTGTGTGCCCAGGAACCCAATGCCCACAGAGTTTCCCACACCCCTGGGGCCGTCTCTCCAGCTTCACCCCCTAGCAGTGTGGCTCCTCCCTGCTGCCCAGCCCCATCCCCTGGCACAGCAGCTCACCCTCTGGGGCTGTTGGCCATCGGGGCCAGCTGGGTGCCCCTGGAGGTGCCCTAACCCACCACGGCTCCATCTCCCCCACACAGCTCTGCAGAGGGCTCCATGTGGCTCTCTCCCTGACCCCTGTGTCCTCAGCCTGCAGTGGGCACTCCCCCTCCTGCCTGCACCAGGCACTGCCAAGCTTGGCCATGGTGCTGCTTCAGTGCCAAGTGATGCCCTGGGGGTCCCTGGGATCCATAGGACTCCCTTGGTCTGGGCATCCCCAGGGACACCCCAAAGCCAACTGGGACACCCCAAAGCCAACTGGGACACGCCAAGGTCAACTGGGACAGCTGGAGCCCCCCAAAGAACTGAGTGGAGCAGTGCCCCAAGCACCCCAGTGCTGCCCATGTCCATGCCTGGCTACCAGCCCCTGGAGAGGCAGTGGGCAGCAGGCAGCCTCACTGGAGTGGGCACCTCGGCAGGGACACCCCCGTGGGCAGTGATGTTCCCCCCAGCTCTGCTGCTTGCCCCCAGGAGCCAGACCCTGAGGGCTCTGCAGAGGAGGAGCTGGAGCTGCAGGAGCAGCTGCTGGAGAGCAGCTCAGCAGAAGTGGTTTCGGGGGGGATGTGGGGGACAGGGCAGCGACCCCATCCCTGGGGACAGTGGTGACAGCAGCACAGCCAGTGCCCAGTGTGCCTTGGAGTCGCTGCTGAGCCCTGAGTGCAGCATCCCTGAGGCCACCGACAGCATCTGCAGCTGGGAGCAGTCCAGCAGGGGAGGGCTGGAGCCCTTGGAGCTCTGGAGGGATGTGGGGCTGGAGCTGCCACCGGCCCAGCTGGGTATGGGGCAGCAGCAGGGGCAGAAGTGGGGGCAGAGCCCCTCAGCAGAGCCCCCAGCAAGCACAGGGCTGGGGAGAGCATTAGAAAGAGAGGAAAGAATTAGATAAATAGGAAATAATCAGATAGTGTTTGGGGGCAGTCAGAGTAACTTTGTGGAGACCTTTCCTCTTGCACTTTCCAATAAAAGCTCTGAGTCAGGTTGTGTGGGGCTCAGAGCAACCTGCTCTGTGGCGTGGCCAGCAGGAGCAGGGCAGGGGTCCTGCCCCTAGACTGGACACTGGGGAGGCCACCTCAAATGAGTACACTTCTGGCTCCCTCTCTCCCAGAAGGACAGAAAGTTGCTCAAGGATGTTCAAAGAAGGGCAACAAAGCTGCTAAGGGCTCTGGAGAGCAGGGCTGGGGAGGAGCAGCTGACGGACCTGGGGGTGTTCTGCCTGCAGAAGATGAGCCTAAGGGGAGACCTTCTGGATCTCTACAACTCCCTCAAAGGAGGTTGGAGCCAGGGCAACGTTGGTCTCATCCCCAAGGAAAAAGTGCAGGACAAGAGGAAACAGCCTCCAGCTGCACCAGGGAAGGTTTAGGTTGGACATGAGGAACAATTTCTTCCCCTTGAGGCTTGTCAAGGCCTGGCCCAGGCTGCTTCCCAGTCCCTCCCAACTCCTCCCAGTCCCTCCCAGTCCTTCTCAATCCCCTCCCAATCCCCTCCCACCCTCTCCCCACACCCCCTTCCCCCCCTCCGTGTCCCCCCCTCACCGCTCAGGTCAGCGGTGGAGGCAGTCCGGAGCTCAGCCTCATCGAGGTGAGTGTCGCCCCCTAGGTGTGGCCCTGGGAAGTAGGCGTGGGCCAGGAAGCCCCTGGGGCTGTCGAAGGGGGAACTGTCCCCAGGGAAGCCCTCAGCAGCACAATGCCTGCAGGGGGTGCACTGCCCTGCGCCACCTCCTCCTGCAGTACCTCCCAGAACCGCAGGGGGGCAGCAGAAGCCCAGACTGAGAAGGCTCCGCGGATGGCCAGGAAGGTCCTGGCCTGGCCCAGCTTGGGGGTGAAGTTTTGGATACTGGGGAGAGGGAGAGAGGTTAGGAGACCATCAGGTAGCAAAGGGGACAGGGGGGGGATCAGCAGAGACTGAGCAGGGGGAGAGCAGGAGGGGCCAACGGGGAGGAGGAGGGAGCAAAATGGTAGGAGAGGAGAGAGGGAGGGGAGAGAGACACGTGAGGAGGGAGTAGGAAGGACCAGGACGAACCAAAGGGAGAGGGGGAGAGGGCAGGAGGGAGGTGAGGGGAGAGGGGAGAGGGAGGAGAGAGAGAGGAAGAGGTAAGGAAGGAGCAGGGAGGACCAGGGGGGACCACGAGGGACCAAGGGAGATCAGAGGGGAACGGGAGGGACCAGAAAGGATCAGGAGGAACCAGGGAGGAGCAGGAGAGAGCAGAGGGGAGCAGGGGGGACCAAAGCCTCACCCATCAGAAGGTGCCCTCCCTGCTCTGCCTCCTGCTGCCCTGCAGGGCGAATCAGCGCCACCAGAGGCTGCCCTTGGCCTGGGGCCCAAAGCACTCTGGGACCCCCCAGCGAGGCCTCCACATGACCCTGTGGGGGGCGCCACCGAGCAGGGGCAGAGAGAGAGCTCAGGGGGCAGCAGAGAGAGAGCTCAGGGGGCAGCAGAGAGAGAGCTCAGGGGGCAGCAGAGAGCACAGAGTAGTCCGGGGAGGGGAGGGGCAGGGTCCCAAGAGGTTCCAAGGGATTCCAGGAGGAGCCCAAGGGAGGTTTCAGGGGTCCCAGGAGCCCCAGGAAGTACTGGGGCTGGGGGGGGGGGTGTCTCAAAGGGTCCCAGGGGGTGCCCAAGGGGGTCCAAGGGGGTACCCAGGACCACCAGGGGGTGCCCAAGGGGTCCAAAGAGGTCTGAGGGGGTGCCAGGGGTGCCTAGAGGATGTCAGGGGGTCTGAGGGGGTCCCAAGGGGTCTGGGGGTACCCAAGGGGCCTGAGGGGGTGTGAGGGGTGCCAGGGAGTGCCAAGGGGTCTGAGGGGTGCCAGGGTGTACCCAGGGATTCTGCGGGGGGTCGGGGGGGGGGGGTCCTAGAGGATCTGGGGGTGCAGGTTGGGGTCTGGGGGTGCAGGTTGGGACCGCAACCCTTCCAGTGCCCTCCCAGTGCCCTCCATGCCACTGGAGAGGTGCCAGGCTGAGGCTGTGCCCCCTCCCTGCCAGGCCTGCACACAGTGGCAGTGAGCTACAGGGGCAGTCCTGTGCCCCACAGCCCCTTCTGGGTGCCAGTCACCAAGGACTGTGACCCCTCCCGAGTCAGAGTCCATGGCCCTGGCATCCAGAGTGGCACAACCAACCAGCCCAATAAGTTCACCGTGGAGACCAGGTGAGGACCCCCAGAGACCCCCAGGGGAGGCACCTCAGCCCCCCTCAGAGCCCCAAACCCATGCCAGCTGGCACCAGAGCCACTCCCAGAGACCAAAACCCATCCCAGCTGACACCAGATGTAGGAGGTTGACCAGAGTCAAGACACAGACCCAATATGAGTTCAGGACCTTGCTCATTTATTATTACCAGACACAGTCTGGTATAGCTGAATTCAGCTAGCCCTTGGATAATGCAGGCTCCCAAACCCTGAGGGGATCGCTGTCAGCGTCGGCTAATTTACCGGCTACGTTCTCCACATCTTTGCAATTTTGCTTTGCCCATTCCAAGTCTGAGACTGTTAATTCATAATCTAATCTGTGTAAAACCGTAACAATTGGGCACCCAAATTTTTGCTGCACCCTTCTGATGTGGCTTGTGATCAAACTGATAAGCCTGAAATATGATAAATTATGAATATGACTTATTAGACAAAAATTAGTTTTCCGTGCTAATTTGATTCAGGTTCGTTTGCCTGGGCGATGATCACGCGCCAGAGGACGTTAATGAACAGTGGAAGAACAGTCTAGAGAAGTCAGAAACTTGGAATACAGAGGGGAAACCTGGAAAGTCTTACAATGCGAAAACAAACAGCTATGCCTCCTCGGGAGGTAGCACAGACCCTCCCGGCCTCGTTGTGGAGTTGAGCCACAGAGAAACACTCTGTGAACTTTAGACATAACCAAGTAAGTTGCCTTTAGTTACTCACGACCCGCTGAGCCTCTAGTCACCAACGCTTTGCTAAATGGAGAGACACGTGGAGCTGCAACTTGTAGTCCAAAGGGCAGGGATAATCCAAAGGAAATCCCAAATTGGAGGAAGTGAGGGGGAGAAAAGAAAGCACGCTGCTGCGATGTGGCTCGAAGCTATGGGTACAAGCTCTTTAGGAAGGATAGGCAGGGAAGGAGAGGAGGAGGTGTTGCCCTCTAAGTCGGTGACCAGCTGGAATCAGTGGAGCTCCACCTGGGGAAGGCTGAGGAGCTGGTTGAGAGTGTATGGGTTAAAATGAAAGGCAAGACAGGAAGGAGATGTTACTGTAGGGGTCTGCTACAGGCCACCTGACCAGCAGAGCCAAGCAGATGAGGCCCTCCACAGGCAAATAGAAGCAGCTTCCAGGTCACAAGCCCTGGTCCTCATGGGTGATTTCAACCACCCTGACATCTGCTGGAGGGACGACACAGCAAGGCACCAGTAATCCTCCAAATGGTAGAGGAACCCACAAGAAAAGGTGCTATGCTGGACCTTGTTCTCACCAACAGGGAAGGGCTGGTAACCAATGTGAGGCTCAGAGACAGCCTTGGCTGCAGTGACCATGAAGCAGTTGAATTTAAGATCCTCAGGGCAGCCGGGAGGACATATTCTAAGCTTACGACCCTAGACTCTAGGCGTGCAGACTTTGATGGCTTCAGGGATCTGCTGGCCAAAGTGTGGTGGGACAAAGCCCTAGAGGGAAGAGGGGCCCAGGACAGCTGGTCAGTATTCAAGGACCACCTCCTCTGTGTCTAGGAGCAGTGTATCCCAACAAAGAGAAAAGCAGGGAAGAATGCTAGGAGGCCTGCCTGGATGAGCAAGGAGCTGCTGGACACACTATCACTTAAAAGGAAGCTCTACAAGGAGTGGAGGAAAGGACAGCTGGAATGGGGGCAGGTAAGGAAGCTGCCTGAGCAGCATGAGACCTGCTTAGGAAAGCCAAAGCACAGCTTGAATTGAATCTAGCCAGGGAGGGCAAAGGGAACACTAAGAATTTCTACAGGTATATGAATGGTCAAAAGAAGCCTAGGGAAGGTGTGGGCCCCTCAGAAAGGAAACAGTGAAATGGTCACAAGTGACCTGGAAAAGGCTGAGGTTCTCAAGGACTTCTTTACCTCAGTCTTCACTGCAAGGGCCTCCAGCCACACTCCTGGAATAGTCATGGAAGCGAATGGCAGGGACCAGGAGGAAGAACTGCCCATCATAAGTGAAGGTCAGGTTGGTGATCACCTGAAGGACCTGAAAGTGTTCAAGTCTGTGGGACCCGACGGGATACATCCACAGGTACTGAAAGAATACAATATATTAATAATACAATTGTTTTGGTAGGAAAAGACCTTTAAGATCATCGAGTCCAACCATTCTCTACCTCTACCAGTTCTGGTGCTAAACCATGTCCCTCAGCATCACATCTCTGTCTTTGAAACACCTCTAGGGATAGGCATTCAACCACCAGGGATGGGGATTCAATTTTCTGGTTATGTCTCCTAGCCTTCTTTTAGTCATCTTTACTGAAATCAGCTCTCTGCTTCTTTCATAACCTTAGAAATTCTTCCCTGTATGTCCAGACTGAATTAATTTGTATTGCCCCTAGGAGGTGAGAGCTGTACACAGTATTCCGAATAAGGGGTAACTGAGACCTTATAAAGGAGGTAAAGAACTGGCAGATGAAGTTGCTAAAGCCCTCTCTATTATATTCCAAAAGTCCTGGAAGTCTGGGGAAGTCCCCACTGACTGGAAAAGGGGAAACATTACTCCCATTTTCAAAAAGGGTAAGAAGGAAGAACCAGGGAACTACAGGCCAGGCAGTCTCACCTCTGTGCCTGGTAAGATCATGGAGCAGATCCTCCTGGAGGCACTACTGAGACAGAAGAATAGTGAAGAGGTGATTGGGTACAGTCAGCATGGGTTTACCAAGGGCAAATCCTGCCTGACAAACCTGGTGGCCTTCTATGAACGGGTGACAACATTAATAGATGAGGGGAGAGCAACTGATGTCATTGACCTGGACCTGAGCAAAGCCTTCCACACTGTCCCACACCACCTCCTGCTCTCCAACCTGGTGACACATGGGTTTGATGGGTGGACCACGAGATGGATAAAGAATTGGCTTGATGGCCGCACCCAAAGAGTGGCTGTCAATGGCTCCATGTCCCAGTGCAGGCCAGGGACAAGTGGAGTCCCTCAGGGATCAGTCCTGGGACCAGTCTTGTTCAACATCTTTGTTGGTGCCATGGACAGTGGCATTGAGTGCACCCTCAGCAAGTTTGCTGATGACACCAAGCTGTGTGGTGCAGCAGACAGCTGGAGGGGAGGGATCCATCCAGAGGGACCTGGACAGGCTGCAGAGCTGGGCACAAGCCAACCTCAGGAGGTTCAACAAGACCAAGGGCAAGGTCCTGCATCTGGGTAGAGGCAATCCCAAGCACAAATCCAGGCTGGGCAGGGACTGGCTTCTAGCAACCCTGAGGAGAGCACCCCTGGGGGTGCTGGGGGATGAGAAGCTCAACGTGAGCCAGCAGTGAGCACTTGCAGCCCAGAAAGCAAACAGATCCTGAGCTGCATCAAGAGAAGTGTGGCCAGCAGGTGAAGGGAGGTGATTCTCCCCCTCTACTCAGCTCTAGTGAGACCCCACCTGGAGTACTGCATCCAGTTCTGGAGCCCCTATTACAAGAGGGATATGGACATGCTGGAACATGTCCAGAGAAGGGCCACCAGCATGATCAGAGGGCTGGAGCACCTCTCCTATGAGGACAGACTGAAAGGGTTGGGCTGTTCAGTGTAGAGAAAAGAAGGCTCTAAGGTGACCTTATTGTGGCCTTCCAGTATCTGAAGGGGGCCTACAAGAAAGCTGGGGAGGGACTTTTTAGGATATCAGGTAATGACAGGACTGGGGGGAATGGAATAAAGCTGGAGGTGGGGAGATTCAGCCTTTCCCACATCAATCAGGCAGTCACCTGATCATAAAAGGAGATCAGACTAGTCAGGCAGGACCTGCCCCTCTTGAATCCGTGTTGGCTGGGCCTGATCCTTTGGCATCCTGCAGGTGTGCTGTGACTGCCCCCAGGATGATCTGCTCCATAACCTTGCCTGGCACTGAGGTCAGGCTGACAGGCTTGGAGTTTCAAGGTTCATCCATCCAGCCCTTCTTGTGGATGGGCATCACATTAGCCAGTTTTCAATCATCTGGGACCTCTCCGGTGAGCCAGGACTGGTGGTAAATGATGGCCAGTGGCTTGGGCAGTTCATCTGCCAGCTCTCTCAGTACCCTAGGATGGATCCCATCTGGTCCCATGGACTTGTGAGGATCCAAGTGGCTCAGCAAGTCTCTAACTGGTTCCTCATGGATTTTAAGGGGACTGTACTGCTCCCTGACCCCATCAACTGGTTCAGGAGGCCAGTTGTCCTGAAGCCTTCTTGTCTTACTGTTGAAAACTTAAGCAAAGAAGGTATTTAATACATCAGCCCTTTCCTCATCTTTAGTTACAATATTCCCTTCCACGTCCAATAAAGAGTGGAGGTTCTTCTTGCCCCTCTTTTTACCATTAATATATTTACAAAAATGTTTTTTATTGTCCTTCACAGCAGTGGCCAGTTTAAGTTCTAATTGGGCTTTTGCCTCTCTAATTTTTCTTCTACATGATCTAACAACATCCTTAACCATATCTGGAGTTTCCTCCCCCCTTTCCAAAGGCGATATCCCTGCTTTTTTTCCCTTAGTTCCTTCAAGAGATGCTTGCCCATCCAGGCCAGACACCTCCCCCATGGGCTCATCTTTCGGCACATGGGCACAGCCTGTTCCTGTGCCTTCCTGAAGTAGGCCCAACCATGCTGGCCCCCTTTGCTCTTAAGGGCTGCTTCCTGAGGTACTCTCTGGGTTAGTTGCTCAAATAAGCTAAGTCTGCCCTCCAGAAGTCCAAAGCAAGGGTTTTGTTGCTCCTCCTTGTTTCCCTGCATATTGAAAACTCCACTATTTCCTGATTGCTGCACCCTAGAGAGCCTCCTACCATCACATCCCCCACCAGCCCTTCTCTATTTGAGAACAGCAGGTCAAGCAGGGCCTGACCCGTGGTAGGCTCATGTAACAGCTGTGTCAAGAAGCTGTCCTCCATACACTTTAAGAATCTTCTGGACTGCCTCCTTTCCATTGTGTTAAGTTCCCAGCAGATATCTGGCAGGTTAAAGTCACCCACAAGAACAAGGGCTGGTGATCTTGAGATGACCTCCAGCTTCTTGTAGAATACTTCATCTACCTCTTCATCTTGGTTGGCTAGTCTACAACAAAATCCAACCAGGATGTCACTTTTGTTAGCCTTCCCTCTGATTTTAACCCATAGGCACTCAACCCTTTCATCCTTAACCTCAAGTTCTGTGGAATCAAGAGATTCCATAACATACAGGCCACCCCTCCTCCTCTTCTCCCTCACCTGCCCCACCTAAAGAGCTTATAACCATCCAGTGCAGTGCTTCAGTCATGTGAGTCATCCCACTGTGTTTCTATAATGGCAACTACATCATAGTTTTCCTGGTGTACCAAGGCTTCCAATTCCTCTTGATTGTTATCCATACTGTGTGCATTGCTGTACATGCACTTCAGCTGGGCTACTGATTCTGCCATAGTCTCTAATTTACCTCCCTCTGTCTGCTCTCTGGAGAGACTGGTTTTGTCACCCACCCCGTTCAAACCTAGTTTAAAGCCCTCTCAATGAGGGACTCTTGTGCTAGAGTCCTTCTGCCCTTTCTAGATAGATTCAGCCCATCTAGGTCCAGCAGGTCAAGGTGCAGTGAAAATTGCCCCTTGATCAAAGAACCCAAAATTCCACTGCTGGCACCAGCCCTTGAGCCATGTGTTGATAATGAGGTTCCTTTCAGTATCCACCTCTGCCACTGAGGGAACCAAGCAGAACGCCACTTGCACTCCTGTGCCATCCATCAGTTGAACCTCCACTCTTTTTTGGACCTGGAGGGAAACATTGTAACTAAAAATGAGGAAAAGACTGAGGTTCTAAATACCTTCTTTGCCCCAATTTTCAACAGTAAGGCCGGAGGACATCAGGATAACTGGCCTCCTGAATTAGTAGACTGGGGTCAGGGAGCAGTGTAGTACCCCTGACTTCCATAGAGAATTAGCTCGGGATTTGCTGAGCCACTTGGATACTCACAAGTCCATGGGACCAGATGGGATCCATCCTATGGTACTGAGAGAGCTGGCAGATGAGCTGGCCAAGCCTCTCTTCATCATTTTCCACCAGTCCTGGCTCACTGGAGAAGTCCCAGATGGCTGAAACTGGCTAATGTGATGCCCATCCACAAGAAGGGCTGGATGGATGAACCTTGAAACTCCAAGCCTGTCAGCCTGACCTCAGTGCCAGGCAAGGTTATGGAGCAGACCATCTTGGGGGCAATCACAGCACACCCAAGACCATCTTGGGGGCAATCACAGCACACACACACACAGCATGGATTTAGGAAAGGCAGGTCCTGCCTGACCAATCTGATCTCCTTCTATGATCAGGTGACCTGCCTGGTGGATGTGGGAAAGGCTGTGGATGTAGTCTACCTGGACATCAGCAAGGCCTTTGACACCATTCCCCACTGTAAACTCCTGGCCAAGCTAACATCCCATGGCTTGGACAGGAGCACTCTGTGCTGGGTTAGGAACTGACTGGAGAGCCAGGCCTAGAAAGTGGTGGTGAATGGTGCCACATCCAGATGGAGGCCAGTCACTAGCGGTGTACCCAGGGATCAGTTCTGGGCACCATCCTGTTCAACATCTTTATTGATGATCTGGATGAGGGGATTGAGTCAGTCATCGGTAAATTTGCAGATGACACCAAGTTGGGAACAGGTGTTGATTGGTTAGAGGGTAGAAGGGCTCTGCAGAGGGACCTTGACAGGCTGCACAGGTGGGCAGAGTCCAACAGGATGGCATTCAACAAGTCCAAGTGCCAGGTGTTGCACTTGGGCCACCACAACCCCATGCAGTGCTACAGGCTGGGGACAGAGTGTCTGGAGAGCAGCCAGGCAGAGATGGACCTGGGGGTACTGACTGACAACTGGCTGAACATGAGCCAGCAGTGTGCCCAGGTGGCCAAGAAGGCCAATGGCATCCTGGCCTGCATCAGAAATAGTGTGGCCAGCAGGAGCAGGGAAGTCATTCTTCCCCTATATTCAGCACTGGTTAGGCCACACCTTGAGCACTGTGTCCAGTTCTGGGCCCCTCAATTTAAGAAGGACATTGAGATACTTGAACATGTCCAGAGGAGGGCAAGGAGGCTGGCCAGAGGTCTTGAGCACAAGCCCTATGAGGAGAAACTGAGGGAGCTGGGGTTGTTCAGCCTGGAGAAGAGGAGGCTCAGGGGAGAACTTATTGCTTTCCTGTCACCACTTACAGCCATGTCTAAGCATGTGGAAAAAAGCTGCTTTACAAGCCGCACAGAGACAAAGAAAAGCATGGGGGCTAACACATCAAGGGAAGCATCCTAGCACCAAATTTCTTTTGCCAATTAGTGTATTTTGAGGAGAGAGACTAAATGGAGCTTGCAATTTTGGGCTAGCTCTTTCCTGTCACCACTTACAGCCATGTCTAAGCAGGTGGAAAAAAGTTGCTTTACAAGCCGCACAGAGACAAAGAAAAGCATGGGGGGCTAACACAGGAAGGGAACCTCCTAGCACCAAATTTGTTTGCCATTTGGTGTATTTTGAGGAGAGAGACTAAATGGAGCTTGCAATTCTGGCCTAGCTCTTTCCTGTCACCAGTTACAGCCATGTCTAAGCAGGTGGAAAAAAGTTGCTTTACAGGCCGCACAGAGACAAAGAAAAGCATGGGGGCTAACACATCAAGGGAACATCCTAGCACCAAATTTCTTTTGCCATTTGGTGTATTTTGAGGAGAGAGACTAAATGGAGCTTGCAATTCTGGCCTAGCTCTTTCCTGGCAGCACGTACAGCCATGTCTAAGCAGGTGGAAAAAAGTTCTTACAATCCGCACAGAGACAAAGAAAGGCATTGGATGCTAACACATGAAGGGAACCTCCTAGCACCAAATTTCTTTTTCCATTTGGTGTATTTTGAGGAGAGAGACTAAATGGAGCTTGCAATTCTGGGCTAGCTCTTTCCTGTCACCTGTTACAGCCATGTCTAAGCATGTGGAAAAAAGTTGCTTTACAAGCCGCACTGAGACAAACAAATCATTGGGGGCTAACACATGAAGGGAAAATCCTAGCACCAAATTTTTTTTGGCATTTCGTCTCTTTTGAAGAGAGAGTCGAAATGGAGCTTGCAATTCTGGGCTAGCTCTTTCCTGGCAGCACTTACAGCCATGTCTAAGCATGTGGAAAAAAGCTGCTTTACAAGCCGCACAGAGACAAACCAAGGCATTGGGGGCTAACACATGAAGGGAAGCTCCTAGCACCAAATTTCTTTTTCCATTTGGTGTATTTTGAGGAGAGAGACTAAATGGAGCTTGCAATTCTGGGTTAGCTCTTTCCTGTCACCACTTACAGCCATGTCTAAGCATGTGGAAAGAAGTTGCTTTAAGAGCCGCACAGAGACAAAGAAAAGCATTGGGGGCTAACACAGGAAGGGAACCTCCTAGCACCAAATTTCTTTTTTCTTCTGCTGTATTTTGAGGAGAGAGACTAAATGGAGCTTGCAATTCTGGCCTAGCTCTTTCCTGTCACCAGTTACAGCCATGTCTAAGCAGGAGGAAAAAAGCTGCTTTACAAGCCGCACAGAGACAAAGAAAAGCATGGGGGCTAACACATCAAGGGAACATCCTAGCACCAAATTTCTTTTGCCAATTAGTGTATTTTGAGGAGAGAGACTAAATGGAGCTTGCAATTCTGGCCTAGCTCTTTCCTGTCACCAGTTACAGCCATGTCTAAGCAGGTGGAAAAAAGTTGCTTTAAGAGCCGCACAGAGACAAAGAAAAGCTTTGGGGCTAACACATTAAGGGAACCTCCTAGCACCAATTTTATTTTCCATTTGGTGTATTTTGAGGAGAGAGACTAAATGGAGCTTGCAATTCTGGGCTAGCTCTTTCCTGTCACCACTTACAGCCATGTCTAAGCAGGTGGAAAAAAGGTGCTTTACAAGCCGCACAGAGACAAACAAAAGCATTGGGGGCTAGCACAGGAAGGGAACCTCCTAGCACCAAATTTCTTTTGCCAGTTAGTGTATTTTGAGGAGAGAGACTAAATGGAGCTTGCATTTCTGAGCTAGCTCTTTCCTGTCACCAGTTACAGCCATGTCTAAGCATGTGGAAAAAGTTGCTTTACAAGCCTCACAGAGACAAAGAAGAGATTTTGGGCCTAGCACCTGAAGGGAACCTTCTAGCACCAAATATCTTAATATCTTTTTCCCTTTGCTCCCTTTTGACGAGAGAGACTAAATGGAGCTTGCAATTCTGGGCTAGCTCTTTCCTGTCACCACTTACAGCCATGTCTAAGAATGTGGAAAAAGGTTGCTTTACAAGCCTAACAGAGAAAAACAAAAGCATTGGGAGCTAACACATGAAGGGAACCTCTGTGATGGTTTGAAACTGTCTTTTTAATTTTTCCTTGCAAAGTTCAGAACAGAGAAAGTGAAAGAATGTAAATAAGTCACTATTGGGTGTAAGAAAGCAAAATAACGATTGTTCTAAACACTTCCATTGGATAGATAGAAATGTTTAAGAACTATTACCCAAAACAAAGTAGGCACTCTGCACATTCTGCGTTCGGCAGTGGGGGCAGTTGCTGGGCTGTCTGGCTGCTGTTTCTTCTTCTCTTCTGGCTGAAGATAACACACTGACCTTGGCAGCTAAGTTAACAACTTTCTGACTAACAAACTCTGCTTCTCTGTCCAGGGGGTCTGGGGGGAAGCTCCTGGGAGAGAGAGAGGCCCCTTTGGGAGGGTCCCCTTGGGGGGAAGCAAAGGGAGATCGGTTGTGCTTTTTCTGTTGATTGTATATATTTGTGAATGTTGTGAATTTTGTATATTTGTACATATTCATTGCATTTCATTGTAGATTTTAGACTCTGCTTGTAAATACAGCTTTTCATTTGCTTCCAGACTGGGCTAGCCTGGTTATTGTTGGTGGGGGGGGAATTTCAGCTCACACCGACACACTTTTTATTTTTGGCGCCCAACGTGGGGCTCGATTGCTTGTTTGATTTATTTCTGCTCAGATTAGGAAGGAAAATGAAGCTGTTTTGGATTTTGAGTAATTTTATTTCATCTATTATCAGTGTGATTGTTTACAGATGGGCTGTTTCTTGCATGATAGACAAGATTGTGAGATATGTGGCATATAAGTCGTTTCTTTGGGTTAAGAACAAGTTACTGAATGTTGGTGAATTCTGTTGTGGTCTTATTGGGCTAAGAAGCTATGGTAACTCAACTATGGATGTGCTAGCAGACACATATGAGTTTGTTACTCCTCTTACAACTACAGAGGGTCTTTGGAACCAGTGGTACCCTAGATATCTTGTGCTAGCCTTAATCTTAATTTTGTTGCTTCTTGGAATAATCATATGGCTACTGATAGCACTGTGTCAAGAAAGACATAAGGCTACTTGCTCTTCCAACTCTGCTGTGAATGTGAAAACCAAGCCAGTAAATTTGGTGGCCACTGTAACCAGAAAGCGTAAAGGAGCTGCAGGAGGAGATGCAGATGCTGCAGGAGATGGTGCAGATGGAGATGAGGGTCCTTCTACTCAGGGTCCCTCTCTTAAGAAAGATCCTTCTGATGAGGAAGAGAGGGTTAGCCTTAAAACTCTGGTAGACCTCTTGAGACCCCACATGGATGATGGAGATGTAGGTCAGGATGTAGACCCTGGTAGATTAGCAACTGCTGGCAGAGCCTCTGAACTCAAGGAAATTCAACAGAGGATTACAACAGGATTATGGGGACAGCGACCTCAGGATGATGATGATGATGATGATGAGGATGACATACAGTCAGCTAATGCACCCAGACAGGAAATTAGACATGTGAGGAAGGATTACATCAGAGGAGATAATGAGCCAGTCCTGTCTTGGCTAGCCAGGTGTTTTGATATGGGAGCCCCAGCATTGGTGGTAGGTGACAAGTCGGCCTCTCAGTTGGGGATGCTCTCAAAGGATACAGGCATAGACAGGCACCTAGGCAAGTGCATTGGTAAAGTTTCTCTGTGGGCACGCCTCCTACTGGCAGTCTCGCTGAGGTACCCCAGCAGAGATGATTTACCATGGAACCCTAAGCCTTGGACCACAATAGCTGAGGGAATCAAGCGTCTGAGAGAGTTTGCTGTGAGAGAAGTAATGTATGGAGATCATAAGACTCTGAATCCTGATGAAATTCCTGTTGGAACAGGCCTTGCCAAAAAGCTCATTAAGCTTGCTCCTCCTAATTATGCTACTATTCTGGCAAGCAGGATTGTGGCAAGAAATTATGGTGGAGCACCTCCTACTGTTGGCCATTTCACTGACCAGATGAGGCAGTTGGAGGATAGTCTTGCACGTACTTCTTTGGTTTCAGCCATTGAAACTCTGTCTGGAAAGATGGAGAATTGCATGAAAGAGCTGAAGGAGGAACTTAAAACCTCCATATCCAACTTGATGAAGGGGGATGATTCTGATTCCTCTTCCTCCAGATGGATACAAGTTTCAGCTGTTAGGAACAGACGTGCTCCAAGAAGGCCATTCCAGAATAGGTCAAACCAAAACAGACAGCAGAGGCAATCACGTGGCAGTATCTGGATAACTCTGCGTGATCAGTTTGGTGAGAACATGAACAGATGGGATGGTCAACCAACTTCTGATCTTTTCAAGAGGTTACGGGAGCTGCAGAGGGGCAGATCCCGAGGTAGCAATACCAGGAGGGTAGCTGTCGCTTCCTCAGTTTCCCAGAACAACTCTGATAGCTCCAACAGTGATCCTAATTCTGGTGCTGGACATTGTGCCAGCTGTACATGTGGAGGTAATCCCCACCATTAGGGGTGCCCTGCCTTCCGCCAGGGGGAGGTAAGGGATAATGGAGATAACAGAATCTATTGGGATGTGTACATCCAGTGGCCTGGCACTTCAAAATTTCAGAAGTACAGGGCCTTGGTTGACACAGGAGCTCAGTGCACCATAATACCATCAAATTATCAAGGGGGAGAATCTATAACTATTCAGGGAGTCACTGGTGGATCTCAAGAGTTGTTTAAGATAGAGGTTGATATAAGTTTAACTGGGAAGCAGTGGAAGAAACATACTATTGTAACAGGTCCTAATGCACCTTGTATTTTGGGAATTGACTTTCTGAGAGAAGGGCGTTTTAAAGACCCTAAGGGTTACAAATGGGCTTTTGGAATAGCAACTGTAGAAATTGATGGAGGAAAATTGAAGTTGTCCATTAGACCTGAGCTTTCAGATGAATCTGCAGTTGTGGGACAACATGAGATAGAGGATGTAAAGCTGCCGGTTGCTTCTCAAACTGTGCATCACAGACAATACAGAACCAACCGTGACTCTTTGGTGCCCATTCAAAACTTGATTCGTCAGTTGGAGAGTCAGAAGGTCATCAGCAAAACTCATTCACCTTTCAACAGTCCAATCTGGCCTGTGAGAAAGCAGAATGGAGAGTGGCGTCTGACAGTTGATTTCCGTGCCTTGAATGAAGTAACTCCACCCATGAGTGCAGCTGTACCAGACATGATGGAACTCCAATATGAGCTGGAATCCAAGCAGGCCAAATGGTATGCTACCATAGACATTGCTAATGCTTTCTTCTCTATTCCCATAGCAGAGGAATGCAGGCCTCAGTTTGCTTTCACCTGGAGAGGCATTCAGTACACATTCAATCGTTTGCCCCAGGGGTGGATTCACAGTTCAACCATCTGCCATGCAGTGATCCATGATGCTTTGGAGAAAGGTGGAGCTCCAGAACACATTCAGTTCATCGATGACATCATCGTCTGGGGTGAGACTGCTGAAGAAGTCTTCGAGAAAGGTAACAAAATCCTTGACATTCTCTTGCAAGCTGGTTTGGCTATCAAGCGAGACAAGGTGAAAGGACCTGCCAGAGAAATCCAGTTTCTGGGAGTGCGGTGGCAAGATGGTCGCCGTCACATCCCAATGGATGTGATAAACAGAGTCTCCACCATGGCAAATCCCATCAACAAGAAAGAAACTCTGCGTTTCTTAGGCATAGTGGGATTTTGGAGACTGCACATTCCTGGATACAGTCAGATTGTGAAACCTCTCTATGATGTGACTCGAAAGAGAAACAGTTTCCAATGGGGTCCTGAGCAACAAGCAGCCTTTGACCAGATCAAGCGAGAGGTAGTCCAAGCGATGGGTCTGGGACCTGTCCGAACTGGTCCAGACATTAAGAACATTCTGTACACGGCCGCGAGTGACAATGGTCCAACCTGGTGCTTATGGCAAAGAGCTCCAGGGGAGACACGAGGACGTCCTCTTGGTTTCTGGGGTCGTGGCTACAGAGGCTCAGAGGCAAACTACACTCCAACAGAGAAAGAGATTTTAGCTGCTTATGAAGGAGTGAAAGCTGCTTCTGAAGTGATCGGAACTGAGTCACAACTTCTTCTAGCTCCTAGATTGCCAGTTCTGAATTGGATGTTCAAAGGCAAAGGTTCTTCACCACATCATGCAACAGATGCTACCTGGTCTAAGTGGATGGCTCTGATAACACAGAGAGCTCGAATGGGAAATCTCGAAAGGCCTGGTTTGGTGGAGGTGATCACAAACTGGCCAGAAGGCACAAGCTGTGCTAAACCTCCAGAGGAGAGAGTAACTCGCGCAGAGGAAGCTCCTCCTTACAGTGATCTGTCTGATGATGAAAAGAGATATGCTTTGTTCACAGACGGTTCCTGTCGTCTGGTTGGGAACAAGCGGAGATGGAAATCTGCAGTGTGGAGCCCAACACGCAGAGTTGCAGAAGCGAGAGATGGAGAAGGAGAATCCAGTCAATTCGCAGAGGTAAAAGCTGTCCAGCTAGCTCTTAACATAGCTGAACGTGAGAGATGGCCAAAGCTTTATCTCTACACCGACTCGTGGATGGTAGCCAATGCCTTGTGGGGTTGGCTGAAAGACTGGAAGAAGAATGGCTGGCAGAGGAAAGGAAAGCCAATCTGGGCTGCAGATCTGTGGCAAGACATTGCTGCTCGCATTGAGAGAATCCCAGTGAAAGTGAGACACATCGATGCTCACATTCCTAAGAGCAAAGCTACTGAGGAACAACAACACAACCATCAGGCAGATCTAGCTGCAAGAGTTTCCCAGGTGGACACAAACTCTGATCCTGATCCTGATCTTGACTGGAAACACCGAGGTGAGCTGTTCTTAGCTCGGTGGGCCCATGACTCGTCAGGACATCAAGGCAGAGATGCAACCTACCGATGGGCTCGTGACAGATCCATTGACATTTCCATGGATGCTATCACACAAGTCATCCATGACTGTGACATTTGTGCTGCTATTAAGCAGGCAAAGCGGATCAAGCCCTTGTGGTACGGTGACCGATGGTCCAAGTACAAGTATGGTGAAGCCTGGCAGATTGACTACATCACTCTACCTCGTTCTCCATCTGGTAAGCAGTATGTGCTGACTATGGTAGAGGCAAGCACTGGATGGCTGGAAACTTATCCAGTTCCTCATGCAACTGCACGTAACACCATTCTTGGCCTGGAGAGACAAATCCTGTGGAGACACGGAACTCCAGAGAGGATTGAGTCAGACAACGGAACTCATTTCAAGAACAATCTTGTAAAAAACTGGGCCAAAGAGCACGGCATCGAGTGGATATTCCACATTCCCTACTATGCACCAGCTGCAGGGAAGATCGAACGCTACAACGGTTTGCTGAAAACCACTCTCAAAGCCATGGGGGGTGGATCATTGAAAAACTGGGAGAAACATTTAGCACAAGCAACCTGGTTGGTGAATAGTAGAGGTTCAGTGAATCGAGCTGGACCTGCCCAATCAGATTTGTTGCGAAAGGAGGAAGGTGATAGAGTTCCTGTTATCAGAGAAAAGAATCTGTTAGGCAAAACTGTTTGGGTATTTTCTCCTTCAGGAGAGGCCAAACCTGTCCGAGGGGTGGTTTCTGCTGAAGGTCCTGGTCACACCTATTGGGTGATGCAAGAAAATGGTGAAATTCAGTGTATTCCACAAAGAAATCTAACTTTGGCTGAGAGAGGTTAAATTCAGAGTGTTGCGCAGATACAGCATCGCGCCCAAGAGGAGAGTCCATGAGATCTACGGTGCACGAACCCTGAGAGCCCTGAGTCACCTGAGAGTCCCTGTTCCTTTCTTCACTCCATCTGCGAGGAAACAAGCTGTTTGCTGTTTTTCCTGTGATTTGACTCTTTTGAATCATCTACATCTGAGATAGCCGGAATGGACTATGGTCTTTATTCACCTATTGTTGTAGATATTATTTTAGATTAGATAAATGATAGTAGCAGCCAATGGAATTGTTTAGAAGGGGTGGACTGTGATGGTTTGAAACTGTCTTTTTAATTTTTCCTTGCAAAGTTCAGAACAGAGAAAGTGAAAGAATGTAAATAAGTCACTATTGGGTGTAAGAAAGCAAAATAACGATTGTTCTAAACACTTCCATTGGATAGATAGAAATGTTTAAGAACTATTACCCAAAACAAAGTAGGCATTCTGCACATTCTGCGTTCGGCAGTGGGGGCAGTTGCTGGGCTGTCTGGCTGCTGTTTCTTCTTCTCTTCTGGCTGAAGATAACACACTGACCTTGGCAGCTAAGTTAACAACTTTCTGCTTAACTAACTCTGCTTCTCTGTCCAGGGGGGTCTGGGGGGGAAGCTCCTGGGAGAGAGGAGGCCCCTTTGGGAGGGTCCCCTTGGGGGGAAGCAAAGGGAGATCGGTTGTGCTTTTTCTGTTGATTGTATATATTTGTGAATGTTGTGAATTTTTGTATATTTGTACATATTCATTGCATTTCATGGTAGATTTTAGACTCTGCTTGTAAATACAGCTTTTCATTTGCTTCCAGACTGGGCTAGCCTGGTTATTGTTGGTGGGGGGGGAATTTCAGCTCACACCGACACAAGGGCTAAAAGAAGGTTGCAGAGGGACTGTTCCCAGCGGCCTGCAGTGACAGGATGAGAGGCAATGGTTTGGAATTAGAGCAGAGCAGATTGAGATTGGATGTGAGGACCAAGTTGTGCCCCAGGAGGCTGCTGGAACACTGCAACAGGTTGCCCAGGGAGGTGGTTGAGGTCCCATCCCTGGAGATACTCAAGGCGAGGCTCAACAGGGCTCTGGGCAACCTGCTCTAGTGGAGGATGTCCCTGCTGAGTGCAGGGGGTTGGACTGGGTGAGCTTTGGAGATCCCTTCCAGCCCAAACCATTCTATGACTTACAACTCCAGCTTCTTCCCCATCAACCTTCAGCTGAGCTGGGAAGCTGCTCCTGTAGGATCTCTTCTTCCAAGGAGATAATGACAAGAGGAGAGGAACTCTTGTGCTGACAGTCCTTGCTCTGACATTTCCTCTCATCTCCTGTGCCATTTGGAGCCTTTCCCAGGACATTCTTCATCTCTTCCTGGGCTTGTTTTTAATTCTGTTTACTGAGGCTGAAGCAGAGGAGAGACAATGCCCTGGGATCCAACTCTGATCAGCACTGGAAGGCAGCAGCAAACATTCCCAGAGAGGCCCAGAGGCACATCCCAGTGCTCACAGACACAGCCAGAGCCACACTGCCTGGCTGCAAGCTGACAGCAGCTGACTTGCATAGGATTTAGGGCTTTAATGCCCTGATGGGAAAGCAGAAAAGTCCTCCCAAGGTAGCTGTCATCACCAGGTGGCTGCTGGCAGCCTTTGCTGGTTTGTTGTTGCTGAGTGCAAAGCCTTTGACTTGGGTTTTGATTTTCTCCTGGGGCTTAACTTGAAGGCCAAGCTTGGGGTTGGTTAGTCTGGAGAAGAGGAGGCTGAGGGGAGACCTCATTGCTCCCTGAAAGGAGCTTGGAGTGAGGTGGGTGTTGGGCTCTTCTCCCAAGGAGCCAAGCAAGGGGGAATAGCCTCAGGTTGCACCAGGGGAGGTTTTGGTTGGACATCAGAAGAAACTTCTTCACTGAAAGGGTTCTCAGGACTGGCACAGGCTGCTCAGGGGGAGCTGGCTGAATCCCCATCCCTGGAGGGGGTTTAAAACACACAGAGATGTGGTGCAAGGTCCATGGTTTAGTGCCAGCCTTGCTAGAGTTGAGAATGGTTGGACTGGATTCACAGAATGGGTTGGAAGGGACCTTAAACACCATCCAGCTCCAACCCCCTGTCATGGGCAGGGACACCTCCCACCAGCCCAGGGTGCTCAAGGCCTCATCCAGCCTGGCCTGGAACACCTCCAGGGAGGAGGCAGCCACAGCCTCCCTGGGCAACCTGTGCCAGGCTCTCCCCACCCTCACTCTCAACAATTCCTTCCTCATCTCCACTCTCAATCTCCTCTCTCCCACCATTGTCCCTCATCCTGGCACTCCCAACCCTCATCAGAAGTCCCTCCCCAGCTCTCCTGGAACCCCTTCAGGTACTGGAAGGCTGCTCTGAGGTCTCCCTGAAGCCTTCTCTTCTCCAGGCTGAATTCAGACCCCCAGGTCCCTCTGAGCCCTGTGGGGATGTTTCTGCATTCAGCTGATCTCTGTGTTCTGTGTTGTAGAGAAGGTGAACAACTTCCCACCACTGCCCAAGCTCATCCCTCTGAAGCCCTGCTTCTACCAGAACTCTGCTGATGAGATCCCCATCAATTATCAGGCTCTGGTGAAGAGAATCTACCAAGTGTGGATCTGTAAGTGGAGGAAGAATCTTGTGCTGGGAAAAATGGGTGGGGTTGGGATTTCTCTGCCTTGTGTGCTTTAAAGTTGTGACAAATGGTGGAGTTTCCTTCTCTGGAGAGCTTCCAACCCCCCCTGGACATTGTGATCCTAGGCAAGCTGCTGTGGGTGCCCTGCTGGAGCAGGGAGGGTTGGGCTGGGTGATCTCCAGAGCTCCCTCCCAACCAGTCTGGGATTCTGTGAGTGCAATTAGTTGATGAGAAACAAATCCTCTCAGAATCCTGTAAGACAACTTTTGGAGCAAATTTTAAAGCTGTCTTGCCTTGAATCATCACCAGAGAGCTGCTGGTGGAGAAAGGAGAGAGAAGCAGTGATGGAAAAAGCCCTGAGGAGATTTGAGGAGGGCAACAGCAAACCACATCTGGCACCTCTGTTAGTGTCAAGTGATGTTTGACTCCCAGTTCACCTAAAATCTGATGAAAGGAGAATCTTATGCAACAAAAGGAATTCACAGAATGGGTTGGGTTGGAAGGGACCTGAAAGCTCATCCAGTTCCAACCCCCTGCCATGGGCAGGGACACCTCCCACCAGCACAGGGTGCTCAGGGCCTCATCCAGCCTGGCCTTGAACACCTCCAGGCAGGAGGCAGCCACAGCCTCCCTGGGCAGCCTGTGCCAGAGTCTCACCACCCTCTACTGAAGAACTTCTTCCTCAGCTCCACTCTAACCCTGCTCTGCCTCAGCTCCAAACCATTCCCCCTTGGCCTGGCTCAGACACCCTCAGGAGAAGTCTCTCTGCAGCCTTCCTGCAGGATCCCTTCAGGTCCTGGCAGGCAGCTCTGAGGTGCCCCTGGAGCCTTCTCCTCTCTGCACACCCCCAGCTCCCTCAGCCTGTGCTCACAGCAAAGCTGCTCCAGCCCTGGGATTATCTCTGTGGCTTCCTCTGGACTCCCTCCAGCAGCTCTGTGTCCTGCTTCTGCTGGGCACACCAGAACTGTTCTGTATGATCAGATCTGCTGGCTCTGGCCTTGTGCTGTCTGCCTTAGCTCCCCCAAAGCCAGCCTTGAGAACTGCCCTTTGGCTAGGGCTGCAAAGTGCAGTGGCAGGGAATGCCCTGGAAGACGAAAAATCTTTTTCTGCCTTGCTTATATGTAATTTTTTTCCCCCCTCAAATGCTCTTCATCCCTGTTTCACCCTCCCCACTGCAGGAAAGCTGCTTTGCTGCCAGCTCTGCATTTGGTGGCCTGGTTTGCAGTGCAGATGCTGCATGGCTGTGTGTGTGAGGGAGGTTTGTGAAGGGCATCATCTATGGCTCCATTGTCCCTTCCTCATTTAGAGCTGCTGAAATGAGCTCTGTAATTCTCTTGCCTGAAGAAACTGCTTGTCCCTTCAGCCCAACTGCTTCCATGTTTGGGGGCTCTAAAGCCACATTTGTCTCTGCCTCTCCCCTCGACAAAGCCTCCCTCAAGCCCAGTTAATGGCTGGCTGGCAAGGTGCCAACCACTTTGGGCCACTGGTCCCAGAGCACAGCTTAGAGGAAGCCCTGGAGTCATCACCAAGAGCTTCAGCTCTCCAGCAGCAGCTTTCTCGTGGGGTCTCCTTGAAGTTGGGGGCTGGAATGCAGTCAGCCCCACACGGGGAGGGAAGGCTGGAAGCAAGGAGAGGCTGCTGTTAAAAACAGCAACCCCAGGTCGCTGCTGGGAGGTGGAGTGCTCATCACTTGAGTTAAATGTGAGCCGTGGGTGGGGGTTTGGGGAAGCCTGTACCAGAGCTCCCACTGCTGGAGAAGAGACTCCTGCCTGGCTGCACAGCAAACTCCTCCTCTGGAGGCTTTCCAGCCCCATCTGGATGTGTTCCTGGGCTGGATTCTGTGGCCCTGCTCTGGCAGGGGGCGTTGGACTTGATGATCTCCACAGGTCCCTTCCAGCCTCCCTTGCTGTGATTCACTGCGGGGATGACCAGAAGCTCCTTCAGACACCCCAGGTGCTCTTGGCTCCAGGGTTGTTTTTAATCAAAGTAACTTTGGGGGAATAAATGAGAGCTGAAAAGCAAAGTTTGGAGAAGCACAGCTAAGAGGAGTGTTCCAGGAGCGTGGAATGGGGAGGGTAGGGTTGGCCTCTGATGGTCTCAAGGATCTTCTCCACCCTGAATGACTCTGTGTAAAGGAAATGTCATTAATGACAATTCTTTCCCCCCAGTATTTAGACATAATAGCAAGGACTCAACCCCCAGCATGGAGGGGTGGGAAGGGAGCTCTGGAGATCATCCACTCCAACCCCTCTGCTCCAGCAGGGCACCCACAGCAGCTTGCCCAGCACCACAATGCCCAGGGGGGGTTGGAAGCTCTCCACACAAGGAGACTCCACAACCTCTCTGGGCAGCCTGCTCCAGCCCTCCAGCACCCTCACACCAAACAACTTTCTCCTCCTGCTCAGGTGGAACCTCCTGGGGTCCAGTTTGTGCCCTTTGCCCCTTGGCCTGTCCCTGGGCACCACTGAGCAGAGTCTGGCCCCAGCCTCTTGCCCCCCACAGCTCCTTTAGCTCTTGCTGAGCATTGCTCAGCTCCCCTCTGGGGCTGCTCTCCTCCAGGCTCTCAGCCCCAGGGCTCTCAGCCTTTGCTCCTCACAGAGCTGCTCCAGACCCCTCAGCAGCTTTGCAGCCTCCCCTGGACTCTCTCCAGCAGCTCCTTTTCCCTCTGGGAAGGGTTCTTTGTTTCCTTGTTCTGAGCAGCCTACAAGATCAAATCCCTGACCTTGTTGTGTGCTGCTCAGAACTTTTCTTTTGTTTAAAGCAGTTTTATTTCAGCTCTCCTGCAGTTCCTACCTGGGAAGCGGCAGTGGGGTTGGGATCCTTTCCACACCGGATTCTCCCAATCCTGTTGTCAATGTTTTTGTTCCACCACAAAAGTTTGTATCTGTTCAGCAGCCTTTGGGCTGTGGGAAGGCAGAAGGAGGAGGGCAGGAGGAGAGGCCAGGCTGGTGTTGGGCATCAGAGGACCACAGCATGGATGTGCAGTTGTGCTGCAGAGCTGCTGCCTTCAGCACGGCAAAGAGTGGGCAGGGTGTGCTCACTTAGCATGGCTGGAGAGAAGTTCAGGGGCTTGATTTGGTCTGGATGAGTGAGGCCAGGGTCCAGAGCCTTCCTGTGAGCTCATCACCAGGTCCTGGAGGGGCTTTTGTGTTTGGACCCTGCACCTTCTCATTTCTGGGCCTGTGCTTTAAGAGTTACCACCTGGTTTCCAAAATCACAGAATCCCAGACTGGTTTAGGTGGGAAGGGACCTTCAAGGCTCATCCAGTCCAAGCCCCTGCAGCCAGCAGGGACATCCCCAACCACAGAGCCCCAAACAACCTGACCTGCAGTGGTGCCAGGCATGGGGCAGCTCTCACCTCTCTGGGCAGCCTGGGACAGGCTCTCAGCACCCTCAGGGTCAAACATTTCTTCCTTCTCTCCACTCTCAATCTCCCTCTTGCAGCTCCAAACCATCCTCCCTCGTCCTGTCCCAACAGGTCCTGCTCCAAAGTCTGTCCCCAGCTTTCTGCTCAGCCCTTGAAGCACTGCAAGGCCACCAGAAGGTCTCCCTGGAGCCTTCTCCTCTGCAGGCTACCCAAGCCCAACTCTCTCAGCCTGGCTTCCAGCCCTCCAGAAAGAGGAGCTTGAGTTTGGGCTGAGCCTGGGGGGCATGCAGGGACAGCTGCAGGGAGTCCCTAGATTATTGAGGGGAGCACATGGAGGAAAGTGGGGAGCCTCTGGCATGGGGACTGAGCTCAGGCTGCAGAGCTGGGAGCTGTGCAGCTCTGCTTGGTGCTGGGAAAGGAAGGAGCAGCAGCACTTCACTCACATCTCCTTAGCACAGCACTGGTGTGCTCCAGGGGCTGTTGTTGACTGTTCCTTTTTATCCCAGTGGCAGGAGCAGGGATACGAAGAGGTCTTGGAGCTGTCCCTGAGGTCCTGTGTTCTCAGCCTGATTGGAGTTTGCTCATCCCCTCTCTCACAGCAGCACTTCCAAGCCCCTGCAGCTCCCTTCCAGCTTCCTCACAGGCTCAAGGAAGCAGAGGCAGAGCCCTCAAGGGCTGTGCTGATCTGAGGGAGCTCCTGAGACAGCCTCAGTGAGCACAGAGGCCAAAGTCCTGCTGAGGCCAGCTGCAGGGCAGTGCTCCCACTCCTCCCCTCTCCTCTCACGAGGGGGTTGGCTCCAAGTGGGAACCGAGCCTTGCTCATAATTCAGGATCCTGCTGGCCTGAACCTTCTGCTGGTCACAACTGTGATGGTTTGAAATCCAGCTCCCCATCCCTTGGCAGGTCCCAACAGAGTTTCCTCATCCCTCTGTGACTGCATTCCCTTTGGAGGTGGCTGTGCCAGCTCCTGGGGCTGCCAGGAACCTGCCTCTCCATGACTGGAGTTTCTACCTGTGGTGTGGACCCTTCCTGTTACCATCCCTGGGGGTTGGCTTCCTCCCTGCTTGGAGATGTGACACTGCAGGACCTCAGCCTCTCTCCTCTGCCCTCTTGCAGTTCACTGCATCCCTCTGGTGGTGAACTTCATTGCCTGCCTGGCCTGGTGGATTAGAGGAGGCTATGGAGTCAGCTTTGGCTTGGCCATCCTCTGGCTCATCCTCTTCAGTCGCTGTGGCTGTCTGCTGGTTCTGCCCTGCATACAAAGCCTTCAGGTAAGTAGCAGCCCAGGAGGAGCTTCTGTGTCCTCCTGGGGGGTGAGAGAGGGGAGAGAGGGGGATGGGTTGTTACTGCCCCTCTGGAGATCCCTCAGGGATGAAGATCCTGAGGTCTGAAGGTCTTGTTGGCTTCTGAGGTGAAGAAGAATGTGGCTGCTTCTAAATACTGGGTGCAGGACTGAGCATCAGAGCATCACAGCATGGGTTGGGTTGGAAGGGACCTGAAAGCTCATCCAGCTCCAAGCCCCTGCCATGGGCAGGGACACCTCCACCAGCCCAGGGTGCTCAGGGCCTCATCCAGCCTGGCCTTGAACACCTCCAGGGAGGAGGCAGCCACAGCCTCCCTGGGCAACCTGTGCCAGGCTCTCCCCACCCTCACTCTCAACAATTTCTTCCTCATCTCCACTCTCAGTCTCCCCTCTCCCAGCTCAAAGCCATTGTCCTTACCCTGGCACTCCCAGCCCTTGTCCAAAGTCCCTCCCCAGCTCTCCTGGAGCCCCTTCAGGCACTGGAAGGTTGCTCTGAGGTCTCCCTGGAGCCTTCTCACCTGCTTAGGGTCAGAGGTGAGCAGCAGCAAGTTGTTTGCTGCTTCCATGAGGATGAAATTCATTTTTTCTTTCACTCTCTCCAGTCTAGCAGCAGCCTCCCAGCAGTCTGGCACTCAGATGCTCGTTTGGTGATGCCTCACTGAGGCTGCTTTTGATGGAGGACCATTAAGTTATTAGTTTTTGAGAACTCTTCTGTCTGTCTCTGGATACTCCAGAGCTCAGCTGCTTTGCTTTAGAGATAAAAGCAGCTCCCTGGAGCCAGTGCTTCTGAAACTCCACAAATATTTAAAAGCCATCTGAGGTTTTCACTTCAATTAATAATCAATTTGCATTTTGCTCCTGCTGGCTGTGATCACCAGGCTGGATCCAGGCATTGGTGCATAAACCTTGTCAGAGCTATGAGGGTCCCCAGCAGCTTCCAGCTGGAGGCAAGGAAGGCAGAACCCTGCCCTGTGTCACACTGCAGGATGCCAGCAGACCCCACAAAACACTCAGGGATCTGGATGGTGAAGTTGAAGCTTTTCCTGCTTCCCTATTACTAAAATACTCTGGATTTTGATGATTAGAATTGTTTTGGCTGGGAAAGATCTCTGAGATCATAAGAAGGACCTGGAGCTGCTGGAGAAGGTCCAGAGGAGGCCATGAAGATGCTCAGAGGGCAGGAGAACCTCCCCTGTGGGGACAGGCTGGGAGAGTTGGGGCTGTTGAGAAGAGAAGGCTGCAGGGAGACCTCAGAGCAACCTTCCAGTTCCTGAAGGGGCTCCAGGAGAGCTGGGGAGGGATTTTGGACAAGGGCTGGGAGTGCCAAGATGAGGGACAATGGCTTTGAGCTGGGAGAGGGGAGAGTGAGTGGAGATGAGGAAGAAATTGTTGAGAGTGAGGGTTGGGAGACACTGGCACAGGTTGCCCAGGGAGGCTGTGGCTGTGCCTCTTCCCTGGAGGTGTTCAAGGCCAGGCTGGATGAGGCCCTGAGCACCCTGGGCTGGTGGAGGTGTCCCTGCCCATGGCAGGGGGGTTGATCATCTCCAGAGATCCCTTCCAAATCCTTCCTTCTGTGATTCTCTGATCAGAAAGTTCTAAAAGACAGGAAAATGCCAGCTCTGAACTCTTGCCCCCTGGGGCTGGGCTTTTGTCCTCATCCCTTCTTGAGAAGCCCAAAGCCTGGCTGGAGCTCACTTCAAAGAGCTGTTTCCAGGCTGGGAGCAATGACTCCTCCCTGCTGACCTCCCCTGGGCTCCTCCAGGAGTGGCTCCAATTATTTCTGTGGTGTTGGCTGTGTGTTTACAGAGTTGAACACTGAGGGGTCCCTGAGCTTACTCTCTAAAGACCTCAGCAGTTAAAAGCAGCCCAGGGGCAGCCTGGCAGGGAGCCCTCACTGCCTTTGACCTCAGCTGAGGGAGAGCCTGGAAAAGCCCTGCAGAGGGGCAGCACTGTGGGGTTGCAGCTGGTTAGGAGCCAGGGGCAGTGAGGTCAGAGCCTCTTCTTCTGGGAAGAGACAACCCTTGGGTCCTGGCCTGGTGTCTGCCAGGAGGTTTTCCTCAAAGCTTGGTCACAGCTCTGCCTCCCAAACTGACTCGGTGCAGATACTTGGTGCCAGGCCAGGGCTGCTGCAAGACTGCACCTGGCATCACAGAATGGTCCAGGCTGGAAGGGAGCTCCAAAGCTCATCCAGTCCAACCCCTCTGCACTCAGCAGGGACATCCCCAACTGGAGGAGGTTGCTCAGGGCCTCATCAAGCCTCACCTTGAAGATCTCCAGGGATGGAGCCTCAGACACCTCCCTGAGCAACCTGTTCCAGTGTTCCACCACCCTCATAGTGCAGAACTTGTTTCTCACATCCAATCTAAATCTGCTCTGCTCTAGTTTGAAGCCATTGTCCCTGGTCCTGTCCCTGCAGGACTTTGGGGACAGTCTCTCTGCAGCCTTCCTGTAGCCCCTTCAGGTACTGGAAGCTGCTCTAAGGTCTCCCTGCAGCCTTCTCTTCTCCAGGCTGAACACCCCCAGCTCCCTCAGCCTGTCCCCATAGCAGAGCTCCAACCCCCTGAGCATTTTCATGACCTCCTCTGGACCCTCTCCATCAGGTCCAGGTCCTTCCTGCATTGAGGGCTGCAGACCTGCACACAGCACTGCAGGTGAGGTCTGAGCAGAGCAGAGCAAAGTGGCAGAATCTCCTCTCTGGCTCTGCTGCTTTGGATGCAGCCCAGGCTGTGATTTGCCTCCTGTGCTGCAAGCTCACACTGCCTGCCCCTGTCCAGCTTCTTCTCCATCATCACCCCCAAATCCTTTTCCTCAGGGCTGCTTTCTATCCCCTCCTCCCCCAGTCTGCATTGACAGTGAGGATCATTCTGGCCCAGCTGCAGATCCCTGCACTTGCTCTTGTCGAACTTCATGAGGTTCACCTGGGGCCACCTCTCCAGCCTGCCCAGGTCCCTCTGGATGCCATTCCTGTCCAGGAAGCTGGATCAGAAGTCTCCTTTTCTAAGGATCCTGACTAATTCCCACAGACCCTCTCAAATGAAGACTCCTCCAGCCCTTGCAGGTTGGAGTTGGAGTGAGTCTGTTTGAGGGCTCAGCTTCCAGCCTGATTCTGCTGAATTGGACTGTGGGAGGCTGTGAGCAGCCCATGGTGGAAGGGTTCCCTTCAGCTTGCTGTGCTCTGGGGTGGCATTTGAAGGGTGGGATCAGGAGGATGGCAAATAGCTTTTGTAGATTCACAGAATGGTTTGAGCTGGAAGGGACCTCAAAGCTCATCCAGTCCCAGCCCCCTGCCATGGGCAGGGACACCTCCCCCCAGCCCAGCTTGCTCAAGGCCTCATCCAGCCTGGCCCTGAACACCTCCAGGGAGGGGACAGCCACAGCCTCCCTGGGCAACCTGTGCCAGGCTCTCCCCACCCTCACTCTCAACAATTTCTTCCTCATAATTTCACAGCAGCTCTGCAGCCTTCTTCTGAAGGGCAGAAGGTGAATGTCCCAGCACAGGGATCAGTGGCAGGGCTCTGCCTGGAGCCTGCTTGTCTCACACTAACTGAGGTCCACAGCATCAACCTCTCCAGAGTCTGGGCTCCTGCCTCCCTCATCTCCTTGTTAGGCATCAGGGGATGATAACTCAAATGATAAACAGTTGAATGTTCTGCACAGGGTCTGTGCAGGAGCTGGGGATGACCTCAGCTCTTTTGTAACCTCCCCCTTGCTCCAGGCTGCCTCCTGAGCAGCTGAGGTAGGTTTTGTGAAGCTGTAGATCAGAGATTCTCAGAATTGTTCAGGCTGGAGAAGACCTCTCAGCTGCTCAGGTCCAGCCACTGACCCAACACTGGCCAGGCTGCTCCTGAACCATGTCACAGAGTCACAGAATTGTCAGGGTTGAAAGGGACCTCAAGGATCAGCCAGTTCCAACCCCTCTGCCATGGGCAGGGACACCTCACACTGGATCATGTCCTTCAGCACATCTCCAGAGCTTTTAAATCCCCCTAGGGATGATGATTCAAGAACTGTCCTGGGCAGCCTGGTCCAGGGCTTGACAACCCTTTCAGTGCCATGCTGGCCCCTTGGAGTTCTGTCACTGCTGTCATCATTCCCCTCAGAAAAACTGGGAGTTGGGGGAGTTCTAGAGGTGCCTGGGCTGACAGCAAAGGGCTGACTCCATGGCAGAGCTGCTTTCAAGGGATGAAGATGTTCTGCTGCAGTTCTGTGGCAGAGCCAAGGCTTAGAATAATTGAAACATGGAAGTGTTGAGGTTGGAAGAGACTTCTGACCTCATCAAGCCCTACCTGGAGCTCACAATCCAACCCCTGCTGCTAAGCCACTGCTGCCAAATCATGGCCCTCAGCACCACGTGGAATTGTTGGGGTTGGAAAAGCTCTCTGAGATCATCCAGTCCAACCTCAACCCAACCCCACCATGGGCACCAAACCCTGGCCCCAAGTGCCATGGCCACAGGGTTCTGGAACACCTCCAGGGATGGAGACTCCATCACCTCCCTGGGCAGCCTGTGCCAGTGCCTGAGAACCCTTCCTGGGAAGCCATTTTTCACCTCCATCCTCAACCTCCCCTGGCACAACTTGAGGCTTGTCCTGTCACTTGTTGCATGTGAGAAGAGCTCAATCCCCACCTGGCTGCAGCCTCCTCTCAGGGAGCTGTAGAGAGCAATGAGGTCTCCCTCAGCCTCCTCTTCTTCACACTCATCCCCCCAGCCCTGTAGCCTCCTCTCAGGGAGCTGTAGAGAGCAATGAGGTCTCCCTCAGCCTCCTCTTCTTCACACTCATCCCCCCAGCCCTGTTCTCCAGACCCTTCCCCAGCTTGGTTGCCCTCCTCTGGACCTGCTCCAGCCTCTCAATGTCCTTCTGGGAGTGAGGAGCCCAAATCTGAACTGAACAGAACCTGAGCAAAGACAGAGCAGTGCTGCAGAGCACCCACCACAGAGAGACCATGATCAGGACTTCTGGTTTGGGACCATGTTCATGCCCCCTGTGCCCATCCAAATGAAAGGACCTGACATGTTCAGGGCCCTCTCAGCCTCCCCATCCCCAGAGATGTGGAGCCCACAAAGCTGTGCAAGGCAGCACCACCTGTTCCTCTGGTGTCTGCTTCTATCATGTCCCAGTGCTGCATCATTACCCAGGGGCAGGATGATGAAGAGGAGCCACAGAGACATACCCAGCTGGAATTCTTATGTTCCATCATCACTTCTGGCACATGGCAGCCTCAGCCTGCTGCTGCTGCTGCTCAGGCTGCCCTGTGCCAGCTCTCAGGGGTCAGGCTGAGCTGTCTGCAAGTGCCTGAGCAGAGGAATGATTCAGGCTCCCTCTGGGCTGCAGGAGACTGCCCTGCTCGTGTGTCAGCATCAAGGCAATCACCCTGGGAGAGAGCTGCAGGAGCCAGCCTCCTTGGGAGAGGTCAGCTGCTGGTGATTCACGGATCTGTGCTTTGGCTGCCAGGGAGAGAGGAGAAACCTTCAAAGCACAGAGCTCCAGAGGGGTCTCTTCTGAGAGGGTTTGTGCATGAGGGCAGGAGAACCTCCCCTGTGGGGCCAGGCTGGGAGAGTTGGGGCTGTTCAGCCTGGAGAAGAGAAGGCTGCAGGGAGAGCTCAGAGCAACCTTCCAGTTCCTGAAGGGGCTCCAGGAGAGCTGGGAGGGGACTTTGGTCATCCGACACATAGGGACTACCCCGGGTACAGGATCGCGACAAGGGCCCCGCGTAAGACGACAACCTTGACGACTACGAGACGAACAGTCCCCTCGCAGAAAGAGTAACCAGGAGACGACTGAAACACGAACGACGACGACCCGACCCGACCGAGGACCGACGAGCGAGAAGGTAACGATGCGAAACGAGGAGAACTTCGACGCCGAGACGGAATAGAGAGGCGTGGACACTAGGAGATCCGAAACCCCCCCGCGGAGGGACCGACGACAGACGACTAACGGGTGGACAGGACCCCCGAGAACCGACAATACTACATTCCGACCAGAACGACAGGAACGAAGGACACGACAAAGAGTGAAGAGACACAGCGAACGAGACGAGACAGAGGAACTGAAGACGTCAGACACGACAAATATTACACGGAGATCAGACAAACGATACGGCAGGAAGACGATTACCCCCCGACATGGGCCTATCGCTAGGGACGACCGCGAACGGAGAATGTCCGACAAACGGAACAAACACAGACACAAGAAAGGACGAGACAAGGGCTGACGAGTGCCTGGGGAGGCACTTGGCTTTGAGCTGGGTCGTGGGGAGGTCTGAGAGTGGATGTGAGGAAGAAATTGTGGGTGAGAGCTGAGGTGGGGTGAGGACCACGGGCACAGGGGGCCCAGGCGAGGTTGGGGCTCTCTACTAGCCTGGAGGTGCTCAGCCCCGCACGGCAGAGACGGAGGAGCCGATCCCCCCTGCGCGACCAGGACAACCCCGTCCGCCGACCTACGGCGATACTTACCAGACGTCCCCCCGCCCCGGAGAACTAGTCAGAACGACGATCGCACGACGACGCCGCCCACCGAACCCCCCCGAGTCTCGCCCCGGGTCGACTCGGCAGCGATATGGCCCCGGGCGTTTCTGTTGATGGTTGTTGTCTTTCGGGATCCATTTATGTTTGCGGTAGAGAGCGACACAACTATCGACAGACCGGAGACGACAGTCACCCCTCGCGGAATGATGAAACGGAAGCGAACACCCGGGGACGGACACCGAACGTGCTCGACCAGACGACCGACCCCGCATCCGATCAGGACGTCAAGGGACCCCCGAACGAACGAGTGAAAGACCTCCGTACCCGAACAACCCCGACAAGGGGCCTGGAGGCCGCCGCACCCGAACAAAAGACACTACACGACAGACAGAACGACACAGGATAACAACGAAGGACAGACCACAACACCACGACGAACGATCGCGAAAAACGACGACGAGACCAGGTAACACGACCGATAGGACGCCGCGAAGAACGGACCGAGTAGATAAACGAGAACCCGAGACGAGTACGGGACGTACCGAGAGACACGAGTGGAAAGACACGGAAGACGGAACAAGGGCCCCAGAAGAACAGGTACGAACAACGACGGAACGACAGACGCGGAGACCCTGTAAGGACGAGGAAGGACCGACGAACGAAGACAACGAAGGACGAGATAAGGTGAAGTAAGACACATCGGGGGAGACGGAACAAACCCGGTCAAGAGACCAGAAACGCGTCGAACCCGTAGGGACAAAGAGACACGAACCAGAGATACACGAAGCTTGACAAGGAGATAGAGAGCGGACCAAGGAGTCACGACGATAGGACGACACGACCGACGACCGAGAAACAGACGACAGACTCCGACGACGCTCATGATGAACAGAGGACGACTGGACGGAATAGAGGGCAGACAGCCCGGAAACCGAGACCGAGACGACCGTCAAGGTGAAACGGAAGACACAATGGAGACGAACCGGGAAAAGTCGAAGGACGGGACCCGACAGGGGAACGAGAACAGAGCTCGCCGTAATTGTGGGAGACAACCCGGATACGAAACACAGATGAAGGACGACGGGAAGACACGAGACAACGAGACGAGATACGACCGGGTGAATCGTAACGTCTAGTCACCCGGAGGACGACCGACACACCCCCCCGGAAGAAAGCTGACAGGTTGAGGAACAGCAGGACACTCGTGCATTACACAGAGACTGAACGAAAGAGAGGACCGCGAAGAAAGAGATAAACGCGGAGGGGAAAGAGACGAGGAGTCATCGACAACGTGTACACTCGATAACCGACTACCGACGAGGCGAGGAACTACCGCCGAGAAACAAGCCGACCGTGTCGACGAAATCCGCCCGTTCGCGGTGACCCCACCGCCCCGAACAATAATAGACGAACCGGTTCACATTAAGGAGAGACCCCGACGGACTAGGAGGAGACGAGAAAACGGGAACCCCGTCAGAGACCCCCGACGAAAAACCGGAGACAAGTAAACGAGTATACAAAGAAGTCCCGACGCCAGTATACGAGACAGCGACCCCCCCCGAACGATTTTTTGCCTTTTGTCTGCGAGAGACAACCACCGCCCCGCACCTCGACGACGGAGAGATCCGACCAAGAGGGAACGAAACACCGGAGACGAACCAGGACGAGACAATAAGACGAAGACTAAAGAGACGGCACCACAGGAGGAGAACGAGATGACACCCGAAGGAGAACGAACGGTCCGAAATTCCGAACATGGGCGAACCCGATCACCGATAATCGTCACACGAAATCGAATAAATGGAACAGACAAGCGGCGACGACACGGGCCGGCTCGTCCCAGACATGACAACCTCGACTTGGGGGGTACCGACTACAAACAAGTCGAGAACAAGAGGTATCGTTTTTTCTGTTCTTTTTTTTTGTTTGTTTTTCTCTTTTTTTTCTTTTTTCCGATGACCGACGGAGGCCCGACCTGAGCGAACGGACACGACGACAACACGAAAACACAGAAAGACCCCCCCGCCCCGACTCCGAGACCCGATACCGCCCGACAGACCCCCATACCGTTGAGAACGACGAGACCGACGATGACCGACAAAAAGTAAACCCCGACAGGAACGACGACCGAAGAAGACACCCGGAACGAGAATGACAGAGTAGACCGACGGCACACCCCGAGACGACCTCTGACGAAAACAAAGAGACTACAAGACGCCGTGACGACAAGGCGAAGACGAAAGACGAAGAGACAGACAGACATTCCCGCGAAACCCTGACGTGAATCACAGACGACAGAATACCGACGAGCACGACAACCACCGTCAGCGGAACCGGAGGACGAAGTAGAGTTACGAGCCGAACGAGACCGCGACGTCGACGGCACCACACGAGAGAAACCGAAGACCGTAGTCCCGAAACGTTCACGGACTGAAGACCTCACGACGCACCGACGCCGTACCCCCGTCGACAAGGGAACTCCCCCCCCCGGATCATGACCGTTGGACACGTACAAGACGAGACAGAGACCAAGAAGGAAGAATGACGGCGGAAGAAGACCACCGACCCGGTCGACGACGTAACCGCCGTCCGGTTGTTCGTGGTCCTATTCTTTTTGTTGGCGTTGTTTTGCTTATGTTTTTTTGTTTGTGTTTGTGGTCCCTTTTCTTTTTGTCTCTTAGCATTCCCGAACACAAACGATATCTCCCCACCGCGAGAACGAACAACGACGCCGAAGACAACCACCGAGAAAACGGAAGACGACCGAGAAGAACCGAACCCCCCCCGGACCCCGAGACGGATGCCCGACAACGACCCGTACGGTGACAACCCGAAGAACGCAAGAAGTACCCGGAACCCCCGAAACGGAGAGAATAACTGCCGAGAACGAACACCGACTACCCCACGACCCGACCGACCGACCGACACTGCATGAACCGAGAGCCCCCGACAGACCGACGACGAACAGGACAGTGGAGAAGATTGACTACGAGACAAATGACGGCCCCGAACAAGACGCGCCGACCGGGACGTAGGATCACCGAGACCGAAGCTTCCCCGAACTAAAAAACGCCGGACCGCCGACGACGCACACCGGGACGACAGGGCGGCGCAATAGACCCGCGGGGACAGAAAACCGATCATCCCCCGAAGAGGAAGAGAAGAAAAGGACCAGACACACGAATAAAAATCACCACGGAACCACGTACTACAGTTACGAACCCGTAACGACATCAGAGTCCCCCCCCCGACGCTGGAACGAACGAACCGACCCGACGAGAACAAAACGAAATGAGAAGGAACTGACCGAGACGATGACAGTTCGGTCGACAGATTCCAAGCCGAACGAGGAAACGGAGACAACAGCGGAGACACCGGAACGGACACGACATTGTGAAGAATCGTGAAGACAGACACCCCCGACACAGATACAGAACCGACACATGGGAGGACGACCTAAAAGAAAGATGAGGAAACGTAACGAAGATACCCGAGCGAAGAGAGAGACGAACCTCCCGAATCGACAACGATCACGAGACGAGACGGCGACAATAATCGACCACGCGAACGGGAAAAGACGACGACACGAGAGGAGTGACGACGAGACTGAGACGTCGAGAGATCTGATGCCGAGAACGGAGTACTGAAGAGAAGACATTCTTTTCGTTTATTTTTTCTCGGTACAGGATGAACGGCGTCGAAACCCCGTACACCGAAGGACCCGATAACGCGGATCGTCGAAGTACACATGTGTTTTTTTGGTTGTCGAAAGTAAGAGAAAAAAGCGACGCACGTGAACGAAGTACAACAAGGAGACAAGACGTCGGGGTGACGTCAAAAACAAAAAAAAAAGGCAGACAAACCGAAACTCTGAGACGACCGGACGATAATAAGACACGCCCTCCCGACAACCCGATACCGACGGCCCCGAGATCTCCCCGAGAAGAACGAGAAAGCGAAGTACAGACCCGCACACAGACAGACAGAAAACGAGACCCCCTCTGAACGACGAGACGACAGAGAGGACGGAACGGACAGGTCTAGCGATTACACGTAGACGGCTCGCGAACACGTCAAGTGGTCGTTCGACGGCTTGTCGACCCCCCCCTCAGTCACGAATGTAAGCCGAGACGCCCTGAGACAGATCAAAGACAACCGTAGACCCGTCACCGCGTCGAGACGTAAAGCGGAGACGTGGACACGAAAGACTACGAGCCCCGACGCGTGCTCGACGAACTCGACGGTGTAGACGGACGACGAATAGAGAGACGACGGTCGAACGGAGAGCGACACGACAGGACAAGGGCTGGCACCGAGCGATGAGGGGACGACAAGTACGCACCGACATGGACGACGTTCTACCACAGAGAGAAAAGAGACAACGACCAGACCGAGCCGACAGGGATGACAACCGTCACGATCACGACATCATCTGAACAACGAACGACGAGGACCGATGTCGCCCCCGTCAGACGGACCGAGACGACCGAACCGGAAGAAACTCGAAAGACGAGAAGACGACAAGGGAAATAGTAGAGGACCGGAAAGAGGTAACCCCCCCCCCGCCCCCCCCCCGGACGACACACAGCCGAAACCGGAGAGGGCGAGGGAAAGACAGAGGAGAAACAAGGGTCGAATCCACACGATTAGACCATCGCCCCCCGATCATTAGGCCTCACGACGTCTCCAACGCACCGAGCGTCGACGTCTAATGAAGACCGACACCCGAAAGACGTGAGTAAATCGAGAGAAGTGGACCGTCGGACGACAAACGACGAAGACAGACAGAGGGGACGACCCCTCCGACAGACATCGGGCTCAAGACACCCACCCCCGAACCGACGACGAAACCGCGCCCCCCGAACACGACGGAGACAAAGGGCCCTGTGCACGAAGAGGCGTGACGCGACAACGGGCACCGACGACTAGAAACGAACCTTTAGGAGAGAGACGAGGGACCGAACCTCAAGAATCGTATCCCCGGAACCACGGACGCACAACGGAACGATCGCGACGCCCGACCAAGACCCCCCGACGACACAACCCGGAGAGAGACACGAGAGACCCGACAAACGAACGACGGACACGAAGAGTCACTGGTAACACCAGGAGAGACAGGACAAAGACCAGACGACTAACCGACACCCCGACAACGAATCGACCGACACCGCCCACCGGCAGACGAACGGAACACGAGGACCCCCCGAGAGTGGAAGAGAAGAACGAGACAACAGAGAAGAAGACGAGAAGCCGGACCGTACGTCCCCGACGACAGAAGACGGAAGGTCCCGACATCAGAGAGAGGACGAATCGACAGAGGTCGCACTAGGCGAGAGTACACGATCGACGGTACGACCGACGACGACGAGGACATAACCGAAGCCGGGGACGTAAAGAACTTCCTCTCTCCTTCGCACTGACCCACACAGACGACGGGAAGACGAAAGAGACCCGACCAGACGGCGAACGGTAACCGGCGAACAAACGAAGACAAACAAAAGGAGTAGAGAGCAGGACGAAGACGCAACAAGTGAGAGACGCCCGAAAACGACACCGAGACGTACACAGACCGTCGAACGAAGGAACGACCAAGAGACAGGGGAAGAGAGAGGAGACGGTGACAACGTAACGACTCATCAACTATAGACCGTCGAAGAACAAAGACACCTTGACACGACTCAACTGTGAAAAGAGCCCGACGTCATGCAAGAACGACCGAACGATGAGGAGGACCGTTCAAAGGGAGAGAGGACTCAACTGAGGAAAGATCCGCCGTCACGAAACCCGACGAGAAGGAAGGAGATGGGAGTAGACCCCGCGGAGAGCGACGTGTGCAGGACAGTCCCCCCCGAGCTCCTGTTTTTTTGGGCGTCTTTTTGGTCCGACGAGGAGAAGGAGCGACGTAACCGAGTCGAGGGACCCCGCAGGACACCGGTCAAAGGGAAGAGACGAGGGAAGAGAACCGAAACCCGTCGTACGCCGACACCCCCAGACGACGAAGGCGGAATGCGAGAGACGTGACACCCGTCGAACGAACGAGGAGCGACGACTATACGACGACGAGGACGAGACGACAACACACGGACACCGACAGAAGGGACAGATAGCCGACTCACGCGAGAATCACGAACGATGGATGTCGATGGTGAGACGACGGGACAGACTATAAGACAATGAGCCACCGCTGAAGACCGACGAGAACGAGTCTAGACAGCGAAGAGTAAGACAGAGGACAACTAACTGTGGAGGAACCAGAAAGGCACCGGTGGTACGTACGGGACGGACCAGAGGGAATCAAGTAGAAATCGAGTACCCGGACCGGAACGGACGAAGAGACACGAGGGACGACGTGGGGATCGACCCGAAACCTCGTGGCTGGACAATGCCCGACACCGAGCGGAGTGAACGAGCTAGAGGAGACACCCGAGCAAGAAAAATGAGACCGACACAAGAGAAACCCGAGAACATCGAACAGAGGAACAAGGACCAGTACGGAGAGCAAAAGTCCCGCCAAGAAGAACGAAAACGAACAACGACCGAAGTGACGGGGAGACACGGGAGCACGTACGATTCGGACCCGAACGAAGGGACGGACCCGAACAATCAACGACGAACCACACGACGGAACAGATATACACCCGGAACAACGAAACCAAGGGAAGAAGACCGCGACAGACACCGGACACACTCCCACGGGCGACCGCCGTCATCAATATATTCGATACGGGTCTACCGAAATCGCCGAAAGACCCGACGACCGACTGGCTAGAAGAGGAACGACCGTGACAAAAAATAAACCCCCAGAGATGGGGACTTTACGACCGCGGCCCCGTCGACGAACAGAGACCCCGCCGGTCCGAACACCCGAGTGTAGACATAGGATCTTCCCTGAGCAATACCCGACCAGGACACGAGATGACCGCCCAGAACATGAGAGAGACCGACGAGGAGGACAAGATCGTATATATGAACGGATAGGGAGGAGAAGACGAGAGTACAAGTTTGAGGACGAAGGCCGAAGGAATGAGGAGGACGACCGATCGTCAACGACCCGGGACGAACACAGGTGGAACACGAAAGAACGGAGGACAGGAGACGTGACTGAAAAACTTGCGGCCTCGAGATGTCCAACGAAAAAGTACGAGAACCGACCTACGACATCACCGAGTAAAATACTGAACAATGCGTCCTCGAGATGAGTAGGTACCATCCGTCCGAACTAAGCACCGACGCACGAACGGGAGACGACAACATGAACGTAAGGGGACATAGAGACGAGACAAACCGAAGTCAGAACAAGTAGACCGGATCATCGAACGAGGAGACAAGGTGTATCGGACCGACACACGACGACTCGATGCGAAGACCTGGAAGTCATCCCCTTTGGTTTTCCCCCGAACCCCGATGAAGAGGAGAGCGAGACAGAAAGACCGAGGACAAGGGAACATGACGGGATGATAAGACCGACAGAACGATACCCGACCCGCTGAATGAGAAAGTAGACGACCCCCGGACCGAGACAGAATAACGAGACAGGGACGAGTACGGAGGTAGCACGAATTCCGAAGACGAGGGCTCACTCGTCACACCGGACCGACGCGAACATGGGAGCTCCGAGAATCGACGGAGCCCGGACCGGCACCCGAGCACGAGTCGGACCATGCGACCCGAGACGAGGACCGATACCATGGGTGACGGGGCAACAGCGGCCGGTGGACACTAACGTCGTACGTCGACATCGATCGTAATCGAACGGAACGATCCGACGACACCGGATTTACCGACGACCGGATGAGATCAGAAACAGACGAGGACCCCTGTACGTGGAAGCGAAAGCGAGATGGAGGTCAACCGGAACTCCGACCTGAGGGAAGACGAGAAACCGAGTAACCGTACACGACGACGAGAGACGGGACAAACGGAAAAGGCAGGAAAGAGGACGACAAGACGAAACGACGACGGGGAGAGGACACCAGAGTAGGAAGACAAAGAAGGGTACCCGCGCTATACCCCCGACGACACGGAAAACGACGAGTCGACACGAGAAGAGACCCCGCAGACGAGACGACACGAGACAAGGGCGCGACCGGAGACCGTGAACAGAGCACGAGAGGAGAGAGGAGAGACGGACCCCTGAGACGTCGTCGTGGAGAACAAGTCGGAGAAAGACCGAGTGGATCCGGAGTCTACACACGAGACTGAGAACAGGACACAGGAGGGGACGACGAAACCGAGACCGAGGGACAGCGAGACAGACGGAAGGCGGAACGGAGGGACCGACCGACGAGGAATATCCGGAGGACCCCCGAATGACAAGGAACGAGACGAGAACAGAGAGGAGATACGACGATCGACAAGGACGGACGACGGACGAGACAAACAACACGCAGAGACAAAGACGTGAGACGACCACTACACGGAAGACACATGACCGACGAGACGAGGGTACGAGTATACGACAACAACTAGTGCGGAACAAGGACGATCATACGACGTCCCGGAAACACTCGACAGACGACGACGACGAACTCGTCCCGAGACACCAGACCGACGGACATAACGAGTAGGACTCGTGACGAGAGATGGATGAGACAGTTCACGGCGAGGGAGAGGAAGACGGACGACAGGACAAGGCAGAGACGGACGACGGATTATAGACCGTGAGAGAAGAAGGTAGAGAGTCGAGGACAAGACGAGAGAGAGGAGAGGACAGACGTCCTCCGAGAGACAGGACGAAGGAAATGTCGACATAACCGTGTCGACCGTGACACACCGCGAACAAGAGAATCACCCCGACCGGGTAGTCCCGAAGAGACGGGAAACGACCCGAGATAAGATTGAACCACGATAAACGACATGAACTGGCCGCCGACCGTAAAGAACCGGAGACGGACAATGAATATGAAAAGGCCGGCCCGTCAAAGACGACGAGGAAGGACACCCGTGGAGACACAAACGAGCGCCCCGGGAACGGAAAGCCCGAGAGACAATCCGAACGCAAAACGGAAGAGACGACGATAGAGAACGAACATATCCCCCTGGGAACGGTCCGAACGGGGATCGTCACTCGAAATAGACCCGTACAGAGAACCGCAAGTGGGACAGCGGAGATCAACCACAGAGACGGAGGTCGAGACTGACAACGAGCTGACGTTCGACCGAACCGTCGTCACAATGACGTAACCCGCGATGAAGGAAAGTCGAGAGATTACCGACACGAAGAGACAAACGACGACCAATTCGATCACGACCGAGATGGACAAGACCATACGGACCCGCGTCAAAACTGAAGACCCCCCGAAATAACCGATAACCGATACCCGCGTCGGATCAAACCCGCCCCGGCCCCCGAGAAAGAACGAACGGAGAGGCGTACAAGAGAGAAACATACAACGACGGACGCCCCCCGACGACCACCTGACACAGAGACGACGACACACGCGACTCCCGACACCCACCACCCTCCCCCACCGAAACGACACCCCGAGACGACCCGGACAGACAAACCGACTAAGGGGCTGTAGAACGACATTCCCGTCAAGGGAGAGACGGGTAGTCTCCCCGAGAGGACGACGAGACGAAAAGAAGAACAGGAAATATGCACTGAACGTCCGAAGAATACGACCACGGGATGCAGAGAGATCGACGACAAGCGAGGAAAGAGACGACTGACAAAGGGCCGTGTAACAAGCGACCCGTATCGAAGAGAAGAAAACGCCGTTCGCGGAACCCGGAGGACCACACGGTACCGAAACAGACGGGACGAGATGCGAAAGACCGACCCGGACACGACAAGAGACCGAGAGACAAGGGAGGATAAAAACGGGGGAAGGAGGACCTTGACCGCGAGAAAGAGAGGGACCCGAGCGCACGATGGGAACTGCACGCGAACTGAAACATGAGATGGACGATGGCGAACCCCCCCGAACGCTCACCAAATAAGACAACGACGGAACGACCCGACGAAGCCCCGACCCCCGACTGGAAGGATTCACAGAGAAACGACCGGTACATGTTCAATCGGGAGTAAGAATGATGAACGTAAGAGACTACACCGCAGAACGGAGACTACTCCCCGTGCGACGAGAGAGGACGGGGACGCGACGAGTACCCCCGAGGACGAAAGACACAACGAGGAACAGTACGTGACCCGGGAACGTAGACGGAATCCAAGGCTGGGACGAGGCTCAAACAGACACCGGTCGGACGTGACAGCGACAAGAACCTCTGCCGACCCGTAAATTCGGGACTATACAACGTCACCCAGACGGACGACGTAACGACGACGCGAGAACACACGAACAACACCCCGATCACGACACATGGATCGAAAGTGACGACTCGGTACGATACCCGAGTCGACGAGAACGATAGACCCGACCGACAAGGGGCTGCGGACCCGAAGACGACAAGAGTGAACCGACGAGTCGACGTAAAGGACCGGAAGGAGGATTTGACGCGACTGGGGGCAAGGACAAGGGCTGAGAGACTGACGATAAAGAGTCGACGCCGACAAAGACGACTACACAACCCCGTAGACGACATGAGACCCGAGAGTGATGAAGGAGGACGAACACCCCGACAGTACACTATACGACGACGACCGGCGGCGAGAGATGAAGTCACCCCCGAGACTGGAGACATACTCGAGTACCGGACAGAGTGTCCGACGTCCTCCCGTCGACCGTTAACTTTATTTCCCCGTCTCCGTTAATAGTCTCCCCCGCCCCGTCGGTATCCTTGTCCCGCTACTTGGTATCCCCCGAACATAGACTACTACATGGAGGAGGAGGATACGACCGTAGGACGATCGCGAGAGTAGCTGATATCGGAGCTCCCCGACCGTCGAGGAGGGACCGGACGATAAACGATCCCCGTCCCGCATGACGGACGAGAGAAGAACTATCCCCGCGAACTGGGACGACCCGAGACAAGAAGAACACACGCGACCGAAGAGAACCCAAGCCGACACTGAAGAAGCCCGACGGAGATCACCTGAGAAGCAAACGAAGCCGACGGACCAGAACGACCACCGGAGAAGAAACGCGTCGAAGCACACAAACTCGATAAACGAGACCCGAACGACACGAGCGGACAAACCCGAGCTCGAGAACGCCAAAAGGCGACTGGGGAGAGAGGGGGATCAAACTAGAGGACATTAGAGACCCGCGTCGCCGGACCGTCGTTGTCCGTCGATCCGCGACCCGACGACATCGACACGGACCCGACGACAGAACCACCGAACGGACACGAGACGGACAGTAACTGGTGACCGAGACAAGGGTCTAACGTAATCGACGATCGTGACGAGATCCCCCGACACCGGAAGAGGGAACCGGACGAACTCCCGGTAACGACAGAGACGAATACTCCGACATGAGTAACGATGAATGCGATCGAAACAGACCCGGTCAACCGAGACCGAGCACAATCGAGAGAACCGACAGGGAACGAAACTGAGAGGACGAGCGAACACCAGAAAAGACAGACCGGGTTCGTGTACGTGACCCGGCCGTCCCGAAGGAGAGGACAGAACGAAGAAACCGAGCGAACGCCGACGGGACAACGTCCCGAACGTGACAAACAGGGAAACAACAGAGGAGAGGGGGACCGAGACCGTAGGGAGAGGACTTGTTGAGTACGGGTCTACGAAGAGGACAGCGAGACGACGAGTCGAGGTGTGTGCGACGGAAATAGTCGGACGACAGAAATAAGAGACGGCCCTCGGTCCCGTTCGTGACGACCGGGGTGGAAGAGACAAGTGTGAGAGCCACCGTGAAAAGATGATGACCCGAGCGTCGAGTGAGCGATTAGCCCGTCGACCCGACCTCGAGACGCAGACCGATCGTTGCCGAGACCGAACGCGTCATCGTCCTCCGAAAATAATGTGACAACGTCGGGGATTGACGTTACGGTCGAGAGGGAACACGGAGACGATTCAAGACACGTACAACATAGGAAAGCCCGGGACAGACGTAGGAGGGGACGAGATACGCCGTCGCGCCCCGAGACCGGACGTAACGGCGCCCCGCCGGAACACGCGACGCATGTGGAGATTCTTGCCGTGTGTCCGTGTACTAAACTGGAGCGACTGACATGTACAGTGCGACGGGGTGTATGTCGGAAACCCCGAAACGACGATGCACCCCCCGTCGGACGTCGGGACGATACGAGTTCTCGAAATCACATAGAATAGAGAGAAACCCCCGTAGAACCGACCCCCCGATATCCCGAGTTCTGAATACATGCCGCGATCGATGTACCGACGGGTAGGACATGCCTAGAGTCCCGGTCTGTCTGTTTTCATTACACCGGTGGGACGGTCAACGAAAGTCGGACGACACGATGTGGTTATCTCGCTCGTAGACACCGGTAGTGTCGAGACGCGTATGAACCCCGCCATCGCTCCGTCCCCGTATGTTCCGCCACCGCCCGCTCGCGAGGGGGTTGGGGGGGGGGGGGGCGGGGGTGCGGGGCGGGGCGGTGGGGGCCGGGGAGTTTTGTGTTTGCTTCCCCGACCCGTCCGTATCAGAACATTACTAACCGTTCCCCGACCGAACAGCCGACCGTGGTCGACGAGAGCGGGTCCCAGACCTGTGACCGACGACGAACAGACCCGAGGACGAGAGAGAGGACGACATGGGAATGCCGCCCCCCCCGATAACCAAGCGACACCACAGAACGAACCCGCCGACACAAGACCCGTAGAGCCCCGACGCCACTGAAGGACTGGCGACCCGACATGGGCGGCACTACCGACTCTCGGACCGACGGAAGACGACACAGACCGTAGGAAGTACACTCCCCGGATAGTACAGGTGAGACGTACCGTCCCGACCGTATCCCGTAGAGCCGGAGCATCCTCGTGAGATCCGCTCCGAGATCGATGAGACGTGACCCGACGACAGACGTAACGATCACCCCGAAGACGCACGAGAGAGACAGACGACAAGGTGGTCGAGGACGTCCCGGATAGTAGCTGAACGAGCGACGAGAGTACCCCCCCGCAACGGAACCGACCCGCACGCGACCGACACGACGACTCAGAGCGCGAACGACGACCGGGGAGAGGACCCTCGGAAACCGAACACGACGAGATCCGACCGAACCGGATAAGACGGCGGACGTAACGACACCCGGACCGGACCTGAGACCGAGGAAGAGACAAGAGGGACAGGAGAGAGAACGAAAAGACTAGACCGGACCGAACACGGACGGAAACCGCGGTTCGACTCCGACCAAACCGGCGCGCTCGAGAAGGACGATCCCGAAGCCGACCCCCGAAGACAAAAGAGCGAAGATGACGAGACCGACGAGTAACACAGACCGAAAGAGCCGACCCGAGACAGACAATCCCCCGCGACACGAGACCGCTGACACTATTCCCATAGTAGACCGAATCACGGACCGACCCCCAGTATACGCGACCCCGCCCCGAAGACCGAAGACTCGGAGACATGAGGACGGGACGTCAGAGATCGACGACGGAAAAAAGTACGTCCAAGAACCTCCCAATGACACCAGACCCCCCCCCCGACATTGGGCCCCCGATCAGAAGACGCCGTCGACCCGTCCACCCGCCGTATGACCGTCCCCACGACACCACAGATCAGTGACCCGTTCGCGCGGTTATACATACCCCCGACGGACAGCGCCCCGACAACCGAAAGATACGTCGTCTCCCCCCCGTGACAACGGATCAGTCCCGATGGAAACGATGATCGTGACCGTATACGAATAGGACCCGCACCCCCGACACACAACATTAACTCAGTATAACGGGGCGACGACAGAACCGGAACATCGGACGTTCGACGGGACAACTACCGCGTCACCCACCTCGAACGCGGTACAAGCGACGTACGAACAGGTAGGACACATCCCGGAAACAATACAGGTACGACTCCGCCGGATCGACGAACGACAGAGAGAACACCGGATGATAACGTATCGAACGTCCGACGAGGAAGACAGTACGAGACGACACTAGGACGAACATCCCGGAGCTGACGCAGGAAGTAACTCACCCGGACGACTCGGTGAATCCCCCGTCCCGTCATAAACCCCCCCCCGTACAACCCGAGGAAACAACGGAGAAACGTGACGGGACCCCTGGGTCCCCCCGAACATTAGACCGAGTAGAATATAATAGACCGCGGAACCCCGACGAGACGGGTCATCCGACGACCGGGCGGACAGCGATCAGAGCGAAACGCGAACCCCGCGCCGTCGAGCGAGGACCATGTCAAGAGACCTAAGCCCGACGGAAGAGGGTGACTCCGACCCGGCGTCCCCCGGTCAGCACGTCGGAGTCCGAGTCCTCCCGACAAGGCCCCCCGGGACCCGAACAAAGACGACGAGTAACCAAAGAGCGGGGACGAACCATTGGGCTGAGAGGGGGACCGTCCGGTTAAATACGGAGGGACGACGGCAGTCGAGTGCCCCGGAGACGAGGGATCGTACGACTCGACTGATCAAGAAACGCCCGAAAGAGACGAACGTACCAGACCGTCGTCCGAGAGGACAGAGAAGAACAGACGTACCCGTCCCGAGTGACGTCGGAACCCCGGAAAGAACGAGAAGAGGGAGACCGACCCGAAAACCCGAACTCGCACCGGCCGACGACACGTTCCTAATACAAACCAACGAACCGACGACGACTCTACCGAGACCCCGATCGGGAGACAGAAAACCTGAAGATACGGACCCGACGGGACAAGGCACATCAGGGACCGCGTCTAAGACGAGGACGAGCGGGCTACGGACCGACGAACGATAGCTAGTACGCAACCCGATCGTCCGATGTCCGACCAACCTAGAGCCGAATGCACATATCCCCGTACTAAGCTCCGTCCCCCCCGTCACGACCGAACCGTCCGTTCCGCCGAGACCAATCCATATCCCCCAGGGTACTAATACGAAAGACCGTACGTCCGATCGCGGAGAGTAGGAATGGGTACAAGAACTGATGACGGCGTAAGATACCGCGCTATCGACCCGCCCCCGGAGGAGGACGAGAACACCGAGGCTCGAGTGACGGTCGAGAGAAAGACGGTGTAACGGACGTGTAGACGTCGACCCCCCGACCGGTAGTAGCACGACTGTACCTCACGACATCGCGTCGGTCATCTCGCGCATGACTAAAATGTCCGACACCGGACGTATCAAGGGATCGAAAGGAAACGCCGATCTCCCCCGACTCAAGTAGTGGACGAGGACAAGATGACGGACCCCGTCGAGACAACTCCCGGTAAGTAAGAGACAGCCGACACACAGTGGGTCACCGACGGGGCCGTGAACGACACGACATCGACGGACGACAGATGTAGGAGCCACAGTGGAGAGCGAGCACCAGTCCCGAGCCCCCCGAGACCGACCCAAAACGACCAAGGGCATGAGAGTGGCCCACGACGGACCACGACAAGACGTAGGACAGCGAGACGACAGGACGAGAGAAACGAGAAGCGACTAATGTAACCCCTGACACGCGACGAGCGAAACGTGACGCGAAGACCTACGGTCTGTAATGAACGAAGACCGACGTAATGAGAAGGACGAAACCCGAGAGAACCTCGTTGGGAGACAAACTGCGAGAGATCCGAATAATGAGTACTATGGGCCTGTACACGTGTCAGACAGTCACGACTGTTAACCCGGAACCCGAGACGACAGATCCCCGAGAACGAGTACAGACAGAACCGACGGAACGACTACGACTGGACGCGGAGATCCTAGACCGACCCGCGCAAAGTCGGGAAACAAGACAGAAGGACGACGAACCGAAGACCGACGAAAGGAGAGAAGACGGACCGACAGGCCCGGAGGACCCGACGCGAGAGACACGACAGAGCACCGAAAATGGACAAAACGAAAAACGGGGGCCCCGACGACGACCGACCCGAACCTGAGACTGGACTAAACGAGAACCGAGACGTAGACAGCAGACACGACATACGGGAGAGGGAGAGCCGAACAAGGCTAGGGCGCAACAGCGAAAGAGAGACAGACGAACGAACGAGTGACACGAACGACGGGAGACGCTACAGAGACGACAAGAGAAGGAAAGACGACAAGGGAGAGCGAGAGGACGACGACGACACAACGACGACAACACGAACACGGAAGCACCGCAAGAAACACAGACGTCGGAGAGACGTGCGAGTAAGAACAACCAGGAACCGACGGACCGACCGATCGACCGACTAGTACGACGGCGGCGACTAACGAAGGGGACACGGAGAGAAGAGGAAACGAGGTGAAACGGAACGACCGCGACAAGGAGAGACACAAGATGAAGGGGGGACAGAGGAGAGGACGGAGTCTGACTAGAGCAAGGACAGGAAGAGGGGGGAACGAGGTTCAAAAGACGGACCGGTGACAGGGGGAGAACACGGGACAGACCGAGAGAGGACACGTCGAATGAGACACGTCCGAGGAACGCGATCAAGGGACGACACAGAGACACCGACCGACCGGTACATCGAGAGAAGGGACGACACGACGAACGAACACCCCGACTGGAACGGGGAAGACCGGGAGAGGAATTACGATCCCGGAGCGAATAGAACAAAAGGCGACGACGCCGAGAACCGTGATGGGCGAAGAACCGAAGACCGGTACGCGTGGATCGACTACAAGAATTGTAGGTAGTCGTCGGGAGACGGTTAGAACCGACCACACGGAGAACGGGGAACACGACCGACCGGACAGGAGAGAACATACGGGTACGGGAACCCGAGTAGAGAGACCCGAGATTCGAGGTACGAGACAGAGACAGACCGACAAGCAAGACACAGAGAAAACAACAAGACCGATCGAGACGCTGAACGAGAGGACGGACGACAACAAGACGACAGACCGACACGGAAGACACGCGAGACAAGGGCGAAAACGAAGACACGACCGACGGAACACGTGAACAGACGACTCTTCGGAACGTACATGCGAACGGTCGAAGAACACGACACACGACACACTACAAGGGAGACCGAGACGAAGACGAGGGACAAGAGAAGACAACAGACGAGAGGAGAAGACCGAGGAGGAACGACGATAGCAGAGAACAGACGAACGGAGAGAAGACGATACTGAGACACAACGACGACAAGAAGACGACGACCCGAAGAGAACGAGACGAGAGGAGGAGACCGACGGAGATAAGGACATGCGAACGACCACGTGGTAGGACGACGAGAGTCACGGAGAGACAATCGACACATAAGCGACCCGAAGACGAGACGACTGGAGGGAGACCGTGACACGAGAGACGAGACGGACGGAACGATTGTATGACCGTCGACACGACGAACGTTATGAGAGACGAGGAATCCGATCCGAGAGCGGACCGGGAAGGGAATGGGATCGACGGAACACGGAAGACGACGTCGCGGAGAGATGAGGACGACCGTGTACCGGACGACCCCCGTTGGATGTTCAAACGAGGCGAGAAACCGAATACCAGAGCCGGAAAGACTCGGGAAGGACCGAGAAAGCCCCGTTGACCGAAAGAGGACACCAAGAACCGCGCGAGTCTAGATCGGGACGACACTACACCCTATATAAGACCGACCGCGATACCGACACCGTCGCGCTGGGGCATTACCGGCGAGGAGCCTCCGCCGACGGTCACAGTGGCCCGTAACAACTAAGCACAGTCGACTACCGACCGTGACGGATGAGGGTGCGTATTCCGTCCCGTGCCGAGTAGTACGTAAGGCGGTGGCCGGGCAGCGGAGTGAGGGAGGGTGCGTGGGAGGGTGGCGACGGGGGTTTTGGGCGCGACAAGGGGACAACACCGACGTCGACTAACACCGACCGAAACGAGTGATACGGGAGAAGGTACGGAACCGAGGAGAAACACGCCGCGAAGACGACGACGACGAGACAAAACAGACAGAGAGCAAGTTAGACAGAGGTGTAACGATAAGCGGAAGGAAACAGTTTAACCGACAGCACGACTCAGACGCGTCGACCGACGTCCGCGCACACTCGCCGGTAAAGGGCTCCCCGACGACAAGAGAACCGGACACAGACGCGCGTAGGAAGACGAACGAACGCGTGACAACCGAGACCAAGGACGGCGACAGACGAGACCGAAGGGACACGAAAACTGCGGAGAGAGACAGGACCCCGACCCCGGATGAGCAGACGTGAAAAGAACCGGAGACACGACACGACATCCCAAGACAGACGGAAGACCGAAGACAGACGGAAACGA
>NC_072044.1:6870058-6895058 GCF_027791375.1 Indicator indicator | reverse complement strand
GCAGCCCAGCAGGGTCGTATCTCCCTCTGGAGCAGCCCAGCAGGGTCGTATCTCCCTCTGGAGCAGCCCAGCAGGGTCGTATCTCCCTCTGGAGCAGCCCAGCAGGGTCGTATCTCCCTCTGGAGCAGCCCAGCAGGGTCGTATCTCCCTCTGGAGCAGCCCAGCAGGGTCGTATCTCCCTCTGGAGCAGCCCAGCAGGGTCGTATCTCCCTCTGGAGCAGCCCAGCAGGGTCGTATCTCCCTCTGGAGCAGCCCAGCAGGGTCGTATCTCCCTCTGGAGCAGCCCAGCAGGGTCGTATCTCCCTCTGGAGCAGCCCAGCAGGGTCATATCTCCCTCTGGAGCAGCCCAGCAGGGTCATATCTCCCTCTGGAGCAGCCCAGCAGGGTCATATCTCCCTCTGGAGCAGCCCAGCAGGGTCATATCTCCCTCTGGAGCAGCCCAGCAGGGTCGTATCTCCTCTGGAGCAGCCCAGCAGGGTCATATCTCCTTCTGGAGCAGCCCAGCAGGGTCGTATCTCCTCCTGGAGCAGCCCAGCAGGGTCGTATCTCCTTCTGGAGCAGCCCAGCAGGGTCGTATCTCCTTCTGGAGCAGCCCACCAAGAGTCTATCTTCTCCAGTGGAGGGTACAAAGAGTCTTGGGCTCTCCCCAGACCACTTCCAGCTCTGAATGCCTGACTGAAAATCAAATAAAAAAAAAATAAAAAAAAAAAAGGTGGGAAGGGGACTTTGACCCAGAGGTGTTTTGTTCTCTGGGCCTCAAAGGAAAGTGGAAGTTAATCATTCATGGAGCAGGGCAGGGATAAAGAGACAGGAGCAGGCTGTGTGAAGAATGGATTTGAAAAAGGTAAAAAAAGTCAGTGTTGAATGCAGATTTGTCTCTAAAGGGAATATCTGAACAGATTTTGGGGCATGAACTCCTCCTCTGCCCCCAGTTGTGGTTTTCTTTTTTTTTTTTTTTTCCCTTTCATTTAAACTCAGGACATTTTTTTCCCCCTTTGAGGGTTAAATTGTGAAATGTTCTGAGTTTTAAAAATGAAATCACAGAATGGGTTGGGTTGGAAGGGACCTCCAAAGGTCATCCAGTCCAAGCCCTCTGCACTCAGCAGGGACATCTTCCCCCAGAGCAGGGTGCTCAGAGCCTTGTTGAGCCTCACCTTGAATACCTCCAGGGATGGAGCCTCAACCACCTCCCTGGGAAACCTGCTGCAGTGTTCCAGCAGCCTCCTGCTGCAGAATTTGTTCCTCACATCCAATCTCAATCTGCTCTGCTCTCATTTCAAACCATTGCCCTGGTCCTGGCCCTGCAGGCCTTTGGGAGCAGTCCCTCTGCAGCCTTCTTGTAGCCCCTTCAGGTACTGGAAGCTGCTCTAAGGTCTCCCCAGAGCCTTCTCTTCTCCAGGCTGAACACCCCCAGCTCCCTCAGCCTGTCCTGGTAGCAGAGGTTCTCCAGCCCCCTGATCGTTTCCTTCTGAAATGCTTTCAGAAGCCAAGACTCTGTTTCAGAGGTTGCCATAAGGAAAGATTTCCATTCCTCAGATTTTTCTCTTTGTTTTGCTGATCCCCAAAGCTAAGGTCAGGGACAAACATTCCACTGCAGCAATGTGCTTCTGCCCAAATCCTCCCTGCATTAAGAAGTTTCTATTCCTGGCTCTGACACAATGCTTTTGTCACCAAAACCTTCCCTGGGTCCCTCCACAGCAATTCATTCCCAGCATGGCTGGGCCATGGCTGCTTGGTGAGCACCTCTGACCAGTGGCTCCCTTCTGTCTTCTTCTGATCCTTAGGGATTGGCTCCAAAATTCCCTCTGCACCTGCAAGATCTCAAGGATGGCTGCAAGTCCTTAAAGTCTCTTCTCCCCAGTTAAATGACAGGGCCAGAGGAAATGGCCTCAAGTTGCCCCAGGGGAGGTTTAGTTTGGACATCAGAACAAAAATTCTTCACTCACAGGGTTTTCAAACACTGGAACAGGGCCCCCAAGGAGGTGGCTGGAACACCTCCAGGGATAGGGATTCAAAGCCACACAGATGTGGTGCTGAGGGCCATGCTTTAGCCTCAGCCTTGGCAGAGCTAGGGAATGGTTGGAGCCAATGACCCTAAAGGTCTTTCCCAACCAAAATGATTCCATGATCAAAGCCAAGGGAAGTGGTGAGTAGATCCTGAGCTGCTCAGATCACTGCAGCAGCAGAGAAAAACCATCCTCAGGAAGGCCAAGGCAGGTGCAGAAGGCAGGAGGCATTGTCTCACCCATCTAACCTTGTCTTCAGCAGCTTCCACTCTGCAGCCACCTCCCAGCCCCAGCTGCTGCCCATCCTGGGGAGTCTCTGAGAACACAGAGATGTGTTAGAGGGAAGCTGATTGTAACTGACCTCCAGTGCTGCACCACTTCTGCTCTTCCCTGCTGAGCATCCATTTTGCTGTCACTGCTCTCCCAGAGCTATTCCTGCCAAGCACAGATCCTTGCTGACAGGTCTGGAGTGGAGAAGGCTGAAAATGAAGAGGCACTGGGAAGGAGAACTCCTGCTGGCAACCTGCCAGCCCTCAGCAGTGGGGAAGGCTTGAGGTGCCCCAGCTGAGCTGAGATGCAGGGCAGGGGGGGAGCTGTTAAACTGGAGGAGGTGGGTGGTGATGGGATGGCACTTCCTCAGGAATCCTTTCCACAGCTTCAAGGGAATTCAGCCAAGCAGGGCAAGAAGAGGGGCTGGGGGCACAAAGACTGAGAAGTGAGAGAGGGGAGGCAAGAAAACACTTCAGTAAATGCCTCAGTAAAATCCTTAAGCCCCAAGTGATTGAAGTGTCAGGGCTGAGGGGAACACTGCACACAGAATGAATCCTAGAATCAGTCAGGGTTGGAGGGGACCACAAGGATCATCCAGTTCCAACCCCCTGCCATGCCCAGGGACACCTGTGTCGGTGTGAGCTGAAATTCCCACCCCACCAACAAGTAACCATCACAACACCTCACACCACAGCAGGTTGCTCACAGCCACCTCCAGCCTGGCTGCAAACACCTCCAGGGATGAGGCTTCCACCACCTCCCTGGGCAACCTGTGCCAGTCTCTCACCACCCTCATGGCGAAGAATTTCTTCCTATCATCCAATCTGAACCTCCCCATTTCTAGTTTTGCTCCATTCCCCCCAGTCCTGTCACTCCCTGACACCCTCAAAAGTCCCTCCCCAGCTTCCTTGTAGCTCCCTTCAGACACTGTAAGGCCACAAGAAGGTCTCCTGGGAGCCTTCTCCTCTCCAGACTGAACAACCCCAACTCTCTCAATCTGTCCTCATAGGAGAGGAGCTCCAGCCCTCTGCTCATCCCCATGGCCCTCACCACCACTAACCACTCCTCGTGTCATCAAGGCCAAGGCTTTTATTGTCTCCCCAGGAGGAGGTTTATGAGCAGAGCATCTGTGTCAGCATCCACTCAGGAGCCGCAGGAAGATCACAAACAGAAGGATGAGAAGGACTCCAACCTTCAGAGGGGTGGGGATCAGCCCTTCAGTGAGCTCCTCCTGGGCTGCTTCTGCTCTTCTGTTCATTCTTGCCAGCACCAATCTCTCTCTTTCCACTTCAGCTGTCCTGGTGTTCTTCCGACCTGGAGGCTGACACCACTGCTTTCTTGACCTTCCCCTGCTGCATCTGTGAGGGGAAGGAAAGAATTGGTTCAGGTAAGCCAAATCCTCACTGCTGGCCCTACAGAGCCAACACCAGCTGCCTGGAGGCCAAGTTCATCAAGAGCCAGCAATGCACTCTTGTGGCCAAGAAGGTTGTGCCCTAGGGTGCATGAAGAAAGGCCAAGGAAGGTTCCTCTGCTCCTCCACTCTGCCCTGCTGAGGTCACATCTGCAGTGCTGGGTCCAGTTCTGGCTCCCCAGTTCAGGAGAGACAGGGAACTACTGGAGAGAGTCCCATGGAAGGACACAAAGGTGCTTAGAGCATTGGAGCATCACTGTGAGGAGCAAAGGCTGAGAGCCCTGGGGGTGTTGAGCCTGGAGAAGAGCAGCCCAAGAGGGGAGCTGAGCAATGGGTGGGGGGCAAGAGGCTGGGGCTGGGCCCAGGGACAGGACAAGTGGCAATGGGCACAAACTGGAACCCAGGAGATTACATTTGAATTTATGTAGAAAATTCTTTGCTGGAGGCCTGGAGCAGGCTGCCCAGAGAGGTTGTGGAGTCTCCTTCCCTGCAGAGCTTCCAATCCCCCCCTGGCCATTGTGGTCCTGGGCAAGCTGCTGTGGGTGCCCTGCTTGAGCAGGAGGGGTTGGACTGGATGGTATCCAGAGGTCCCTTCCAACCTCACCATGCTGGAATTCTGTAACCTTATCCTTTAGACACAGCAATCCAGCATTAAGTGAGAAAGGAATCTTGTCACTAGGGCAGCAAAAAAATAACTCAACCCCCCAGAAAGCAAAACTTCTTGCAAACCAAAACCCCTTTGAAACAAACCCAAACACCACCTCTGTGCAGCTGGCACAGAGAGATAGCTCAGTGCTGCTCAGCTCATACTGGGCACCTGCTCCAGCTGAGGATGTCCCTGCTCACTGCAGGGGGGGTGGACTGATGCCCTTTAGAGGTCCCTTCCAACCTGGGTGATTCTGTGACCTCTCCTGCCTCTCAGGAGCAGTGTCTTGGGTACAAGATGGCATGGAATGAAGAGCAGCATTCTGAGCCCTGCTGCTGGAGACTGGATGGCAAAGCAGCACCAGAAGCACACTTCAGTGCTTAGCCTCTAGCTGAAGCAGAGAAAAAAAAAAACCTAACAGGTCAAGAGCCCTTTTGATTTTTGTGTTCCCATGCAAGAAAAGATGAAAAAGAAAAAAAAAAAAACAACCCACCACCAAAGCCCACTTTCATGATCTCCTAACAGCAGCAGGGGACAGTTTCCCAGGGTTGCTTCTTCTGCCCATGCAAAACCCTGAAGAATGGGAGCTGTGTTTGTGACAAAACTGCAGAGAGGAGCTCAGACTTGAAAGAGGCTCTAAGGAGTCTGTGGAGACCACTCTGCCCTCGGGATCTAAGCAGTAAAGAGGCCACCCCCATCTGCAACCTGCCTGAAGTGCATCCACTGAAGGAAGTGCTCCTCTGCTCCTCTCCCCCCAACCCCTAATTGTTACTCTCTCACTTTAGTGTCCTCTTAAAGCAGCTCTATTGAAGTGCTGCCCTGGCAGCCAGGCAAGGCTGTGACAGGAGAGCAGATTCCCTGAGCACCAAGCAGAGCTGTGACAACTTCACCAACCTTGGCTCTGCCCAGCTGTAGAGGAGGGCACTGGGGGTGTTGAGTCTGCAGAAAAGGAGGCTGAAAGGAGACCTCCTCCACAGCTCCCTGCAAGGAGGCTGGAGCCAGGTGGGAGTTGGTCTCTTCTCCCTAGTCTCAGGTGATAGGACAAGAGGAAATGGCCTGAAATCGTGCCAGGGGAGGGTTGGGTTGGAGATGAGGAAGAATTTCTTTGCTGCAAGAGTGGTCAGGGATTGGCACAGGCTGCCCAGGGAGGTGGTGGAGTCCCCATCCCTGGAGGGGTTCAAGAAACCTGTGGCCATGGCACTTGGGGCCAGGGTTTGGTGGCCACGGTGGGGTTGGGTTGATGGTTGGACTTGATCCCAGAGGCATTTCCCAACCCAAATAATTCCATGATTCCATGATCCAGTAGCTCACCACAGTCTCTCTGCTGTACTAATCCCATAGCAGCAGGCTGAGGAATCCCAGCTCAAGCTCCACTGTTGCACTTAAGGATCTCTGCCACTTCAGAAAGTCTTTCTCTGGTTCTAGAAATTTCTCCACTAAAGCTTTCTTGCCTGAGCAGGAATTTCCACACAGCTCTGTGCTTTCCATGGCCTTCATCTGCAGATAACCAAACTGGGAAACAGGCCAAAGGAAAGGTGGTTGATGACAAGAGTTAAAAAAAAAAAACAACCTGGGTTAAATGTAGAGTACCTGGCTCCTCCTGGACATAAAGCAGGAAAGGAGGTTTGACCTTGGCCATCTCTGTCAGTTGCACTCCTGTTCATCTGAGGAAAAGCACAGCAAGAGCTTCAATGATCTCCATGGGAAAAAAAACCTTTTCAGTTCCAGCAAGCAAAGCTACCAAACCAGCTGCAGATCACTAGAGCAAGGCCATCTCCACTTCCCAGCATCCCAGCACGGGGAGGGCTGGAAGGGACCTCTGGAGATCATCCAGCCCAAGCCCCCTGCCAGAGCAGGGCACCCACAGCAGCTTGCCCAGGAGCACAATCTCCAGAGGAGGAGACTCCACAACCTCTCTGGGCAGCCTGCTGCAGGCCTCCAGCAGCCTCACACTGAAGAAGTTTTTCCTCATGTTCAGATGGAACCTAAACTTCTCTCCAAGCAGCAGCTCCACATCCAAATGTACCCTGGGGAAGTGAGGACTCCTGTGATGGTGGCAACCATCCCAGCATGGTGGGGGTTGGAAGGGACCTCTGGAGATCATCCAGCCCAAGCCCCCTGCTCTAGCAGGGCACCCACAGCAGCTTGCCCAGGAGCAAAAAGCCCGGGGGGGGGGTTGAAAGCTCCACAACCTCCCTGGGCAGCCTGCTACAGGGCTCCAGCAGCCTCACATCAAAGAAGTTTTTCATGGGTGGGGATCCTCAGTCTCTTGGGGTCCTGCTGTTATCAGAAGAAGGTTGATCAGAAGGTAAATGCATGTCAGTGACCACAGGAATCTAACAGGGCTGGTACCCAGACATAAGAACCAGCAAGGTGCTTCTTGATGAGAAGTGATTCAGTGATAGGAAGCTGCCTTAAAGCACTGCCAGCTGAAGGGGATTGTTCTGCAGATAACACCACAAAAACAACCTCCAGACCTTTGGGAAGTACTTCAGATCACCAGAGATTAGGTTAAAACAAAGCCTGGTTGCCTGTGGTCTACTCTACCATGGATGCCTCTGGAATATTAATTGGTATTCAGCATCTCCTTGTACTTTTTGTCCACCCTTTTCACCATCCTGCTGGTAAAGAGACTACTGCCAAGTGATTCATTGCCCAAGTCAGTGAGCAGTGCACAATAAACAGCAGTTTGCCTCTGGACACATCTAATCACAGCAGCTCAACCTCATCTGCACGCAAGGAGAAGAGTGTTAGAATCAACATCCCTGCTCTGGTAATGCTCCAAAGCTTCCCTCAGCACCAGAGTCCCCCTCTGCTGGGTGCCACTGACAGAAATCTTGTGCCAAAGAGCCCTGTGAAGGTTTTGCCACCACTTTCAGCATCCTGCAGCAGGGTCCACCTCTAAGGCTGAAGCCTACATTCTGTACTTGAGATGTTTCAGTGGTGCCCAGACACAGGCCAAGAGGCCACAAAGTGGAACACAGCAATTCCATCTAAACAGGAGGAGGAACTTCTTTGCTTTGAGGGTGGTGGAGCACTGGAGCAGGCTGCCCAGAGAGGTGGTGGAGTCTCCACCTCTGGTGACACTCAAAACCCAACCAGATGCCATCCTGTGTAGCCTGCTAGGGCTGACCCTGCTCTGAAAGTGGGTCCCAGAGCTCCCTTCCAACCTCTATCATGCTGGGAGCAGATCACTAACATTTAACATGTGCCTGGGGGGTAGGGAAAAAGATCCACTCAGAATCCTCCATCCCTCCCTGTTTCAAGATGATCCAGGGCTGGATTTTAAATGCTAAGTGGCATTTCTTCTGCAGCTACATCAAAAGGTTCTCCAAAGTGTTCTGTTCAAAAGGCAGCACCATGCTCCCTGAGATAACCATCTTCTAGGTTACAGCTATGCTGAGGAGGAAGTGAAATGCCTGGAGGGGAACATCTGCTTTCCCTGCCAGAATTCCTCTCCTCTGAGCAGGCTGATTTGCTCAGGGGTGACTCAGGATCCTTATCCTGCACTGTGAAGTGCATCTGCAGATAAGATGGAAGATGTCTAAACTTAAGGGCTGTTTAGAAGGGCTTGCAGTGAGAGGGTGAGGGGCAATGGTTTGAAAACTGGAGCAAGGGAGGTTTAGGTTGGACATCAGGAGGAAGTTCTGCACAATGAGGGGGGTGGAATTACTGGAACAGGTTGCCCAGGGAGGTGGTTGAGGTCCCATCCCTGAAATCATTCAAGATCAGACTTGATGTGGCCATGGGCAGCCTGATCTAGTTGGGGATCTGACTGCAGGGGGGTTGGACAAGACGACCTCTGAGGGGCTCCTCCAACCCAATGCAACCTGTGAATCTGTTAAAGGATGAGTTCCTTCACTGCTGCATTAGCAAGTGAAAGGAGGAGGTTCTGTGACTCATGGCATCATCTGGACCAGGCACTGGTCTGAGGGATGCTCCTGGGAAGTGTTCTGTGCCCAGGGGAAGCACAGAGAGGTGCCTGTGGTTAAGCTAACAATGCCACAATACCCTGTTCCTGCAACCAGCCTTCAGCCTGCCCTGGGGACTGCTGCCAGCTGAGCTCTCTTGTTCCTGTGGCTGGTCTGTGAGCCAATCATCCTCAGGCTGCATTTGTTCTACCTGTTAATATTTCAAGACAGACTCATTGATGCAGGCTGTGGGCATGGAATCCAAGCCTCTCATCTGAAGTCACCACCAGGTCCTGAATGCCACACAGCACAGACCATGCTCTCATTGTTGGCACTGATTTAAACAAGGAACTTCTTGCAACACTTCCATCTGTGAGAAGCCTTCAAGAGAAGGCTGCAGAGGGACCTTACTGCAGCTTTTCAGTACTGAATTAGAAGCAATCTTTTGAGCAGGGCCTGGACTGGTATCTGGGATTGCTCCAGCCTAGGTGCAGGACCCTGCACTTGGCCTTGTTGAACCTCCTGAGCTTCTCCTCAGCCCCCCTCTCCAGCCTGCCCAGAGCCCTCTGGATGGCACCCATCCCATCCTGCAGCTTTAACTGCACCACCCAGCTTGGTGTCATCTACAGACATGCTGAAGGTGCCTCAATCTCACTGTCCATATCACTGCCAAAAGCACTGAACAGCACTGCTCACAACACAGAGCCTTGAGGGCCACCACTTGTCCCCCACCTCCATCTGGACACTGAGCCACTGACCACCACCCTTTGGATGCAATCATCCAACCAGTTCCTTAATAGCCACTGCTAGAGAAGTCAGCTTAGAAAGTTTGCTCTGACAGCAAACAAACAGTGAGGGAACTGCAAATGAAGATCTCCTCTCAGTTCAGAGCTTGCTGGGTGCAAAGGCACAACAAAACCAGGGTGGAACAAGGACAGATACTTCCCTTCACTATTATCTCAGCATGGCTGTGATCTGCAAAACACAACTGCAGGTTCAGGTGGGGATCAGGCACTTCCAGGTGTGAAGACTACAAAGAGAAAACAGCCAAGATGGACTGAGGAAACACCAAGGACTTGCACTCCACTATTACAGCTCAATGTATTTGCTAATAGCATCACACACACACACACAAAAAAAAAAAAAGCACTTCAGTGAGGCAGCCCCAGAAGAACTGAGTTTAAGAGCTGAAGGAAGTGGAAGGCAAGGCCACAGAGGGATGCTGTAATTAACTGATTGGAGGTAATTGCTGCACTTGTCATCAGCTAATACAAAGAGCATCAGTTGATATCAACTTGCAATTTCCTTCATTTAAGCTGCAGGGACATCAAATATTCATGCATTAGGAGAGGACTTACTTCAGCACAGGCACAGGCACAGGGTGGTCTCAGCATCAAGTCTTTTGTTCTTAAGGTTACTGTATTGTTTTTGTCTAAAATGAGGAGAAAAGGAGAGTTAAAAAAAAAAAAGGGGGGGGGGCCTTAAAATACAAAGAAATTAGCCTGGAACCTCTCTAGCAAGTTGCATAATTTGCTCCTTTAAAAAGGGCACAGTTCAGGGCATCTTTACAAACTGTTCTGCTTCATTATTATCCTCCTGTGCATTCCCTGGAGCACCCCTTGGTTGCAGATGTGGTTTGTCTGCACCTTGGAAATGGTTTCCCACCAACCAAGCAGCACCCAAACAGGCACCTACATAAGGGTGGCTCCAGAAACCCCTAAGGGACTGCAAACAGAAGCCAGCAGCAAGAGCTGTGAGTAGCAGAACACATCTGAGCCTCTGAGCTCAAGAGGTGGTTAAGAATCCATTCATCTGCTGGGAGCTGTGGGGGAAAAGGGAAAAAAAAAAAAAAAAATCACATCCCAAGAAGGAGTGAGTAAGTCCTTTATCCAACCCCACAGCTCAACACAGCTCACCCACTAAATCATCTTTTCCCTTGAAATCATTTCCACTCCCCACACAAAGAAGCTGTGTTTGAACCAGCCCTGCTTTTGTTATGACAGCTGCTACACTGTCAGATTAGAGCAGTGCACAGCTGTTGGCTCAGGTTTTTTTTTTTTTTCCTTTTTTTTTTTTTTTTTTTTCCCAAAACATGTCTAAACCACTCAGGATTTGGGGGGAATTACTTTTTTTTTTTTTTCCCTTCTTCTAACCAGCCACCAAAATCACCCCACCAAGCTAATTGCTTTCAACAAAGCTGGAGATTCCTTACAGGCTGGAGAAGAAGTTTGGCTTCATCTTTGAAGAGAACTTCAAAAGAACATTACAATGAAAATGTTCCTCAGCTTTTAGTGCTGAGCAACTCCCCACACCCCCACACCCCCCCCAAAAAAAAAAAAGTTTTGGAGATTAAAAAGCACAGAATGGTCTACTTGAGTAAAAAGTAAAACCCCTTTTTAGCTCAGATTTTTTTTTTCCAGAGTATTTTAAGACCTCTGCAATGGTCCCCATGCTTCTTATTCCTTGTTCTGACTCTTTTAGCCATTCTTCCAAAGCAATTCTGCAGTAGGATTTTCTTTTTCAGCTTTCTTTTCTTTCCATAAGCTTCATTTAAGTTTCTTCTTTCAGTGGTGGAGGTCTTGCATTTGGATAGGGCAGTCTGAAAGAAGCACACACACAGAAATTAAGGACACTCAAGCACCTCACTACAAAGTAGTTTCATGGAATTGTTAGGGTTGGAAAAGACCTCAAGGATCAGCCAGTTCCAACCCCCCTGCCATGGGCAGGGACACCTCACACCACAGCAGGTTGCTCACAACCACCTCCAGCCTGGCTGCAAAATCCTCCAGGGATGAGGCTGCCACCACCTCCCTGGGAAACCTGTGCCAGTCTCTCACCACCCTCATGGGGAAGAATTTCTTCCTAACATCCAATCTGAATCTCCCCATTTCTAGTTTTGCTCCATCCCCCCCCAGTCCTATCATTCCCTGACACCCTCAAAAGTCCTTCCCCAGCTTTCTTGTAGGTCCCCTTCAGATACTGGAAGTCCAGTTTTGTCTGTGGTTATTTGACAGCAAAAGGACAACAAAAGACACAAAATCCACAAATCAGAGCCCAGCTTTGCTGGGGCTGTGTGAACACAGGAGAGGTATCTCCAGCCATATACATTGCATGGCCTCAATGAATCATTTCTAGCACAGGAACATTGTGCATGACTGCATGCAACAGCTGCTCCTTCACACATGGGTCTCCAGTGACCTGATTTTCATGCTAGCATTTGCCATCCCTACTGGGGAGGGGGGAAAGGGGGAAAAAAAGGCAAAAATCAATCCCCCCCCAGACATGAGAGTGTTTGTTTTAAAGAGCAAAACTACCTAAAGCCACAGCTCATTTGCTTCTCCTTACAAGGGCAGAGGCTCCAATCTGCTCTTGAATGCTTTTTGCTTCCCCTTACAAGGGCAGAGGCTCCAATCTGCTCTTGAATGCTTTTTGCTTCCCCTTACAAGGGCAGAGGCTCCAATCTGCTCTTGAATGCTTTTTGCTTCCCCTTACAAGGGCAGAGGCTCCAATCTGCTCTTGAATGCTTTTTGCTTCCCCTTACAAGGGCAGAGGCTCCAATCTGCTCTTGAATGCTTTTTGCTTCCCCTTACAAGGGCAGAGGCTCCAATCTGCTCTTGAATGCTTTTTGCTTCCCCTTACAAGGGCAGAGGCTCCAATCTGCTCTTGAATGCTTTTTGCTTCCCCTTACAAGGGCAGAGGCTCCAATCTGCTCTTGAATGCTTTTTGCTTCCCCTTACAAGGGCAGAGGCTCCAATCTGCTCTTGAATGCTTTTTTTGCTTCCCCTTACAAGGGCAGAGGCTCCAATCTGCTCTTGAATACTTTTTTTGCTTCCCCTTACAAGGGCAGAGGCTCCAGTCTGCTCTTGAATGCTTTTTGCTTCCCCTTACAAGGGCAGAGGCTCCAATCTGCTCTTGAATGCTTTTTTGCTTCCCCTTACAAGGGCAGAGGCTCCAGTCTGCTCTTGAATGCCTTTCTGGATTGTTTTCTGGAACAATCCTCTTCTCCTCACTCCACACCAGGAAAAGTGAAGCAATTGCAACAAGAGGCAATGAAAGGACCTGGGTGAACATTCACATCACCTCTGTGGCTATTTCTGTCAGCCCCAGACAGCTACCTGCTCTCCCAGGACATGAAATCCAAGCCATAGGTAGAGACAAACATCCCCAGCAAACACTCTCATAAAAGGTGGCTTAGAAAGATGTGGTTTTATGCAAAGAGAGCCCCTTCAGCACCAGCACTCCATTAGGGCCTCACCAAATATTGGCTCTTTCCATCCCCACCCCATTTTAATTTCTCATCATCTCCTAACAACAGACAGGAGGAAGGTTGAGAAGCAGCCCAGGAAAGGCTGGCAGCAAGGCTGTATCCCAGCAGTGAAGGTGTTCAGCCCCTGGCATCAGTTTAGGAAGCTCCATTTATAATCTCTGGAGTCCACTTACAGCTGCATTTCAATATCTGCAGGGGACCTACAGGAAGGCTGCAGGGAGGGACTGTTCAGAAGGGCCTGTAGGGATAGGACAAGGAGCAACGGCTTGAAACCGGAGTAGGGAAGATTTAGGTTGGTTATCAACAAGAAGTTTTGGAGGTGGATCTGTGAACTTCAGGTCCAAATGCTCACAAAGAGTTTGCCCTGACCAGTGAGGAAAGCCCAGAGTCACCACCACAGCTCCAAGAGCCTGCAGAGCTCAGCTGTGCCCACCCCAGCTCACAGGTGAGGGCCTTTACCCCAAATTGCAAGATTTGAGAGGAAACCACTCACCTCCCTCAGGGTCAGCTGGAGTCCTGAGTGCTACTTGAGGCAGCAAGAGGGGATGCTGGAAGGGTGTCCTTGCCCTCACCCTGCTGTTCAATGTTAGCAACCACTCTGATGTCACAATTTCCCATGACAACCAGCACTTAAGTGCATTGGAAAGGAATTGCACTTAGGTGGGGAAAAGTCCTTCTCCTGGAAGAGTGGAAGTTAGAAATGCCATCAGCATCACATCAGCTGACACAGAAAGGTTACATCTCAGCTTGTTCAGAGTCACAGATTGCATTGGGTTGGAAGGGACCCTCAAAGCTCATCTTGTCTAACCCCCCCTGCAGGCAGCAGGGACACCTCCAGCTAGAGCAGGCTGCCCAGGGCCACATCCAGGCTGATCTTGAATAGCTGCAGGGATGAGGCCTCAACCACATCCCTGGGCAAGCTGTTCCAGTGTCTCACTGTGCAGAATTTCCTCCTGATGGCCAACCCAAATCTACCCTGCACTGCTCAGATCCCCTTTGGGGCTGCTCTTCTTCAGGATCTCAGCCCTAGGGCTCTCATCCTTTCCTCCCCACAGAGATGCTCCAGGCTCCTCAGCATCTCTGCAGCCCTCCATCCTGCTGTCACCTTCTGCATGGCTTTAACATTGCCCATTTCAGGAAGCACTTTGCTGTGAATACCTCCAGACATTGAGGTTATTTTTCTGCCCAGCCCTTTTTCCTTAATTAAAACTGTATCAGTGAAGGCACCACAGGATAACAAAGGCTCCACTTCTATTTCTTTTTAGTCTGGTGCTATTTTTTTTTCCACACAAAAGGTAAGCTTTGAAGCAAGAGAAGCTCAAAGCCTCATTCTTGTGAGCTATTACAAAGCAATGAAGTTCAAAAGAAAGAGCCAGTCAAGACAAAAGCCATTTAATGAAAGAGATTCAGACTAGAGGAGCTCAGGTGTACACAACTCATCATCTGCTGAACAGGTTAAAGCAGTTAATGACCTCTGAGAAGCTTTATCCAGCCTGCAGATGAGACTCTGCCTTTATTGTGCCTTCCAAATCTAAAATGATTTTAAATAACAAAGTCTGAGTCAAAGCTGCAGCTATTTCTACCACCACAAAGGCAGGAGGGAAAAAAAAAAAAGTTACTTACAAAGAGCTAAGTGTTAGGTCTTGTTCCAAGTGGGACCTAATTTATCTACTGCTGGACCTTCTCAGCAGAAAGGCAGGCACTGCTTACAGAATCACAGAATCATTAAGGTTGGAAGAGACCTCTAAGATCAAGCCCAACACCACCATGCCCATTAAACCATGCCCCAAAGCAAAGCACCCAGAGCCACCTCTCTCCCAAAGCAGCACAGGGGATAAGCCTCCCCACCCAGGACCAGATCTGCTCCAGTCACTGCTGGTTTGGTTTTCTTCATCATCTCAAAGCCTGGCACCTGGTCTGAACACCAAGAACCCAAAGACAAAAACATTCCTAAAACATCACTGTCACAGGTGAGAAGCTCCTGGCTGATGCCATCTTTCTGGATCCCCCACACATGGCACTGCAGCATCCCTAAGACCAAACGCCCCTCTGCTGGGGTAGGGGCACCTCACATCCACACAAAGAAAAAAAAAAAAACAAAACCCAACCAAAAAACAGAGGCCGCTAGACTTCCTTCACCCACCCCACGTCCGCAGCTCCCGAGCCCCGGCACCCCACGGCTTCCGCCGGCGAAAAACACAACCCCCCCAGGGTTGCCGTGACCCCGACGTGATTCGAACACGCAGCCTTCTGATCTGGAGTCAGACGCGCTACCGTTGCGCCACGAGGTCCCGGTTGCGCCAACCCTGCCCTGCCAGTAAGAACCTGCGCGCCGCTCCGCGCATGCGCAGCCGGAGCGACGCCCTGTCTAGCCCCGACGGGCCCCGACAGGCCCTGTAAGCCGTCTGCCGCCTAGGGCCCTCTGTTGCTCGGGAGTCACAGGCGGACAGGGCTTTCGTTTCCCGAGGAGGGTCATCGCTGAACGGGGCCCTCCTCTCCCGGGGGTCACCGCTGAATGGGACCCCCGGGACCCTCAGCCGCTAAGACCCTCCGCCACCACCATCCCGCCATTACCCTCGGACCCCGCAACTCCGCCTGGCCCCGTACCCGTAGCAGCGGCGCAGCCCTCATCCCCCCGCCCTACCCCGCCTAACGGTTTTCAAGCCCCGTCGTGGCCTGTACCACCGCCTATTGAAGGGTTCCTCCCTGCCATTTGGCATCGCCCACCTGCGGACCCTCCGCTTCTCCCCGGGACGGAACCCCCCCATTCCACTGCGATGGTTTGTCCCGGCCCCGCCAGGGTTAAAGGGCCCCGACCCTATTACATGCGCTGGGCTGGGGGCGGGGGGGAGCCGTAAAAGTTGGGCGGCTCTTGATGTTCCCCTGCCTCAAACCCACGACCATCACCTGCTTCAATCTGTTAGCAAAGTTCAAAGCGTTGTTTGTGACTGCCCCTGTGAGGGTCACCTCGGTCTGTATCCATGGGATTTGGGAGCTCATCCCAACAACTGCATTATTAAACATTAACTGGAGCTGCTGCTGGATTTTACTGCAGCTTCAGGGTCTTTTGGAGATCCACCTTGGTTAGATGGTGCTTATGCCAAGGAAGGTTGGGCCAGATGGTCATAAATCAGGGAATCACAGATGGGTGGGAAGGGACCTTGAAAGCTCACCCAGTCCATCTCCCCCTGCACTTCCTAACCAAAGCAGGTTGCTCAGAGCCCCGAACAACCTGACCTGCAATGGTACCATGGATGAGGCATCTCCCACCTCTCTGGACAACCTGGGCCAGGGTCTTACCACCCTCAGTGGTGAAAATTTCTTCCTTCCCTCTAGTCTGGATCTCCGTTTTTTAGTTTCAAACCATCACCCCTTGTCCTGCTAAAAACTCTGTGCCCATCTTACTTACAGACCCCCTTTCAATACTGAAAGGCTGCAATGCTTTAATCCCTACTCCTTGAGGTCCCTTCCAACCTGGGATTCCATGATTCTGATTCCACTTGCAGTCTGTGTGTGTAAATAAGTGACTGGAGCGTGTCTCTCTAGCTGCACACTGGGCTTGGTGGGAAGAGAGTGGGATCAGAGCAGTTTGTATCTTCCCCCTCACTGCCCCCCCCATACTGTCTGTCCATCTCCCACCACAGTCCCACCAAACCCACCTTCCACTTTTTTCCCACCCCAGCTCAGGACCACAAGCAGCACACACACACACAAAATCAAACCCATCTCTCAGAGGGCTATCACAAAGCTGGTTTATTGCTGCTTCCCTGCATGCTGCTACAGTCGGGCCAGGAAAAGTGCTTGCTCCAAGTGCAGACAGACAGACAGACAGTAGGAAATGACCCAGTGGCAGCACTCTGCCGGGCAGCAGCACTCCCCAAGGTTAACCAGCAGGAGACAGATCAATAGGCGAGTCTCAGTGCAAACTGCAGCCGTGATATGCATCTATAATTTATAGGACAATCTTGTAAACTAGGCAGGTTACAGCAGAAGCCACCAGGCTTGGTGTATTTACAGCTCCAGGATACCTGGGATGGACTAAAAGGGAACAGAGGTTTGTGGATCCCATCCCAGGGTGCTCCACAAAGTGCACGGTGCTGGCCGAGATGCTCCTGTACCCCAAGGAGCTAGCCCGGTAGTATCCCTAAGGAGGGTGGGGAGCAGGCAAGGGAATGCCCCCATGGGCTGGATCCTGCTGTGGGAAGATCCCAGAAGATGCTGAGTGCTTTCAGAAGACCCTGCAGGAAGATGATGCTGTTGTCCCAGCTCTCTTCCTTCTCAGCTGTCTTCCCCCTGAATTACCCTGCCAGTGGTGCTCATTAGCCTGTAGCCCAACAATTGTTCAGACAAATGTGGTTTTCCAGCTGACTTCTAAGGCCTTTGGCTGCAAGTCTTACCCATATGCCAGGAGTGAAAGGCCTTGTTGTGGGGCTGCTTTATGCTTTAAAGCACCACTCTGTCCATAGCCACATTGATCACGTTTCCAAACACTGCTTATTTCTTATTGCAGGGTCTTTTGAACCAGCCTAGAAAAGGAGGAAGCTTATCCTATACCAGAAAGCCCTGATCTCCAGAGGGCTATAAAATCCATACTCCAAAAATGCTTACAATTTTTTTTTTTCACTCTAGCATAGGAAATACAGCAGAAAATCCTCTGCTCTGTGCGTAGATCAGTGTGCATATGCCACATCCCTTTTTCTCCAAGGTACAGTACTGCTGGGGAGAGGATGCCCACCTTGCCTGGAGATGCTCATTTACCATCCATCAGCTCACAAGGGCTGACCTGGACTTCTGTCTCCCCAAAGCAGAGAAAAAAGTCGTTTAGTGGCATCATGAAAACAGGCTAAAAATAGCTGGTTTCTATGGCTACTGGGGCTGGGAGACTCCTGAGGAACATGTCTGGGTAGGTCCCTTCATGGTGAAATCCAGACAGTAGGATGAAAGAAAAGGACAATCAAAAGAGATTTTAATGCTTTGATCTTCGCCAGGCAGCGTCAGGGAGATGCTGCAAGGACAGTTCTGTTTCCTGCCCTCTGCTTGGTCCTTGTGCACTTCTGCAGGGATTAGTGCAGATTTATTAGGAGGGGGGGAACTGGACACATTTCTTGGCTCGAGCCAAATGCCAAAGCAAACACATTTAAGCAGGGCTTTGTGGTGTCAGGGCTTCCTTAGCCCACTGTAAGCCCATCTTTGCCTGCTTGTGCTCGTTGTTTGCATAGAGGTGGGGCTGGGACACAGTGAGGAGAAGCTGGGGTCCAGTCCAAGCTCATTTCTGGCTGATTAATATTTTTGTAGACAGCATACAAACTGTCTCTGGAGTGACACTGGCATCAGACAAAGGTCCACTTTAACCCATTAGCTTTACACTTGTAACAAACCCCAGAGCAGTGATTCAGTCCATGAGTGCATTCCTCAGGTGCTCACCACACGCTCCAGGGGAGGGGACTGTGCAAAAATAAAGTTACATTCAAGAAATACACTTTGTGTTTCACCAACTTTCTCTCTCTTTTCGTCTTTTTTTTTTGTTTGTTTTTTCTGAGCCCAGAGATAAACCCAAAGGTCCTTGCCAAGGACAGCACTTGGATTTGGGGAGGCTGTGCTGATGTGCAAAAATAGGAACAGAACAAAGTCAGCATTTTCCCCAAACAATATTGAGCTTCCCTGTGCCCACCTGGAGCTGCCTGAGGCTGCCTTTGTTTTGTCCTTCGAGAAATACTCTGGGGAAAAAAATAAAAAGGGGGGGGGAAAGGGGTGTTTGAGGGACAGCCACCAAAAACCAGCTGTTGTTTTGAACTATTGGAAGACAAGAGGCACAGGGAGGTGAGCAGGAAGGGGCTGGGAGGATCAAGCCTGGCTGCGAACTGCAGGTTTTATCAGCCTGCCCAAGATAATCTCTCTGCACAACCCCCCAGTGCTGGTGTGCAGGAGAGCAGCAGGGTCAGCGTGGGAACGTGGAGCAGCTGGATGAAAATCCTGCCTGTGCGAGGGGGGAAAGGGCAGCTTTAACCAAGTGATTCCTGCAAACAAAAGGCATTTTGTGCTTGGTTACCACCTGGGCTGCAGCAATCGCCCTGCCTGTAGCAAACGCAGCGTCCTCTTAAACCCAACGTGCTGCCTCAAGCTGAGACTTGTGAGGTGTTTGGGTGGCAGCCGTCTGTCCTGCTGCAGAGCATCAGCCTCGGGGGCACCGGTGTGGTTCTCTGGTCCTGTTTCACATCGCCAGCAAAACCTTGAAGAGTCTTGCACGATGAGAGCTCAAGCTGCAGTGTTTTTTTTTCCCCCTTGGCTTGCCTCCTCCTCTGTGTGCTGCTACCTCTCCAGCTGACTGCACAAACAGCTCTCCAACGGGCTCCGTGCACGATCCCCTGGCTCCATCACCAGCCCCTCCAGGGGACCACCTGCATCACCAGCCCCTCCACAGAGGTGTCCCTCACCCCTGCACACAAACGCACACGGTTTTGGTCCCCAACCCAGCTATTGTCATGCAAATAAACATCTGGAGGTTCTCAAGTAAGTCAATATTTACAAAGGAGGCTACTCTGCCGATCTTGGAAGTGAGCCTGAGGTGATGCTTTGGGTGTTTTGATCGCTGAAACTGATTTTTTCCCCAATCCTCCAGCATCAGCTCCAAACCCTGACCCCTTGGTGCAGGCAGCTCCTCATTTCAGATGAAGGTTTCTGCCCATCCTGCCTGGTGCAGATGTGCCCCTGGCTGCTGCCAGCTTCACTCCAGCCCTTTGGCACTGCAGGAAAAGGTCGGGATACACAAGGAGGGGCTGGGCCAGGGGCCATCCCACCCCAAAACCCCAGCAGGGACCTGGCCAGCCTGCAGTGAGAGAGGCCTCCCTCCTCCATGCCTCCCACAGAAGGGAAGTTGGATGCTTTCCTCGTTGTAATAGGATTAGAGAAAGATTATTGCTGGTGGGAACAAATGAATCTTTGGGGAGCACAGCTCTCCTCTGCCTGAGGAGCGCTGGAGGTGGAGGCTCTCTCCATAAACCCTGGGAACCCAGAGTACAGATAAGGCTGGTGTTGTGACAGGGGATTTGCAGGGAGCCCTGTATCAGAGGGGCTAAATTCCATCTCCCACAGTTTACTGCACCCTCTGACCCAAGGATGCCCACAAGCAACTATGGCCTGGGTGATTCCTCAGCCTCAGCTTCAGGCTCACTGCTCAGGTGGAGGTCCCTGCACCTCCCTTCGATGGAAACTCCTCAGAAAAACGACTGGAAACCACTGGATGGACAATTCCACCTCATTGCCACCAACATTAGTAAGATTTAACCGCTCCAATGGGGCTGTTTCTGCTGGGAAAAAGCAAAAGCAGGGGGGAAAAGTCAAAGGCAGAATGCCTGAACTTGGGAGGGAAGAGGAAATTCCCCCCCCCCAAAAAAAAAAAAAAAAAAAAAAAAGCAGAGTCCTAGATTGTAGAAATGCCAGGGGTTGTGCAAACGTGGGAGAGAGAAATGGAGCAAATGTTTGTGCTGTGACAAGAGCTGTCGACTTCCCAGGCTTCACTGTCTCAGAAGCATTAAAATCCTCTGCTAAAATCCTATTAAAATGCTGCCACTGGAAAGGAGAAGAGAGGGAAAGAGGGAGGGGGGGGAAAAAAAGGCAACAACCCAATTTGCTTTTGCCCGGTGCAGATGTGTCAGTGGAAGCTGGCTGGGAGGCTCAGAGGGGCTCAGCTCCTGGCTAGTTTGCTGACAGAAAAGCATCAGGCTGGAGTCTGGTGGGAAGCAATGTGCAGATGAAAGCAGCCTCCTTCAGCCATACCAACTCCAGGTCAAGTCGTCATGACTGGGAAATCAAAAAGCAAGGCAAGGCTGTTTGTGAGCACAAGAGAGGTCAAAGCCAGGAGCAAAGCGTTTTGCTCGGAGCCCTGGTGGAAAACAGATTGGCACTTGGAGAGCCACATCCCTCCAGGGAGCTGGGAAAGGCTCCTGCCAAATGACTGCAGCTGGAGTGCTGTGACCCTAATGCTGCGCTCCCTGGGTGTGCAGGTGCAGGTGGAACGGGTGAGGGTGGGAGACAGGCAGCTGGGAACCCCTCGCTGGAAGTGGGAATATTCCAGAGGTGGGGAAAGGCCAAGCAGGCACAGAGGTGCTGCACACACAGTGTGTGCACAGCGTGTGGACAGTGTGTGTAGGGTGTGCGCAGTGTGTGTGTAGCATATACAATATGATGTGCACAGTGTGTGTAGTGTGTGTGTAGCATATACAGCATGTGCACAGTGTGTGCAGTGTGTGTGTAGCATATACAGCATGTGCACAGTGTGTGTAGTGTGTGTGTAGCATGTACAGCATGTGCACAGTGTGTGCAGTGTGTGTAGCATATACAGTATGTGCACAGCGTGTGTAGAGTGTGTGTAGCATATACAGCATGTGCAGTGTGTGCAGTGTGTGTGTAGCATGTACAGCATGTGCACAGCGTGTGTAGTGTGTGTGTAGCATATAGAGCATGTGCACAGTGTGTGCAGTGTGTGTAGCATATACAGCATGTGCACAGTGTGTGTAGTGTGTGTGTAGCATGTACAGCATGTGCACAGTGTGTGCAGTGTGTGTAGCATATACAGCATGTGCACAGTGTGTGTAGTGTGTGTGTAGCATATACAGCATGTGCACAGTGTGTGCAGTGTGTGTGTAGCATATACAGCATGTGCACAGTGTGTGCAGTGTGTGTGTAGCATATACAGCATGTGCACAGTGTGTGCAGTGTGTGTGTAGCATGTACAGCATGTGCACAGCGTGTGTAGTGTGTGTGTAGCATATACAGCATGTGCACAGCGTGTGTAGTGTGTGTGTAGCATGTACAGTATGTGCACAGTGTGTGTAGTGTGTGTGTAGCATATACAGCATGTGCACAGTGTGTAGTGTGTGTGTAGCATATACAGCATGTGCACAGTGTGTGCAGTGTGTGTAGCATATACAGCATGTGCACAGTGTGTGCAGTGTGTGTGTAGCAAATACAGCATGTGCACAGCGTGTGTAGTGTGTGTGTAGCATATACAGCATGTGCACAGTGTGTGCAGTGTGTGTGTAGCATATAGAGCATGTGCACAGTGTGTGCAGTGTGTGTGTAGCAAATACAGCATGTGCAGTGTGTGCAGTGTGTGTGTAGCATATAGAGCATGTGCACAGTGTGTGCAGTGTGTGTGTAGCATATAGAGCATGTGCACAGTGTGTGCAGTGTGTGTGTAGCAAATACAGCATGTGCAGTGTGTGCAGTGTGTGTGTAGCATATAGAGCATGTGCACAGTGTGTGTAGTGTGTGTGTAGCATATACAGCATGTGCACAGTGTGTGTAGTGTGTGTGTAGGATATACAGCATGTGCACAGCGTGTGCAGTGTGTGTGTAGAATATAGATCATGTGCACAGTGTATGTAGTGTGTGTGTAGGATATACAACATGTGCACAGTGTGTGCAGTGTGTGTGTAGCATATACAGCATGTGCACAGTGTGTGCAGTGTGTGTGTAGCATATAGAGCATGTGCACAGTGTGTGCAGTGTGTGTGTAGCAAATACAGCATGTGCAGTGTGTGTAGTGTGTGTGTAGCATATACAGCATGTGCAGTGTGTGCAGTGTGTGTAGCATGTACAGCATGTGCACAGTGTGTGCAGTGTGTGTGTAGCATGTACAGCATGTGCACAGTGTGTGTAGTGTGTGTGTAGCATATACAGCATGTGCACAGCGTGTGTAGTGTGTGTGTAGCATATACAGCATGTGCACAGTGTGTGCAGTGTGTGTGTAGCATATACAGCATGTGGACAGTGTGTGTAGTGTGTGTGTAGCATGTACAGTATGTGCACAGTGTGTGTAGTGTGTGTGTAGCATATACAGCATGTGCACAGTGTGTGCAGTGTGTGTGTAGCATATACAGCATGTGCACAGTGTGTGTATTGTGTGTGTAGGATATACAGCATGTGCACAGCGTGTGTAGTGTGTGTGTAGCATATACAGCATGTGCACAGTGTGTGTATTGTGTGTGTAGGATATACAGCATGTGCACAGCGTGTGTAGTGTGTGTGTAGCATATACAGCATGTGCAGTGTGTGCAGTGTGTGTGTAGCATATACAGCACGTGCACAGTGTGTGCAGTGTGTGTGTAGCATATACAGCATGTGCACAGTGTGTGTATTGTGTGTGTAGGATATACAGCATGTGCACAGCGTGTGTAGTGTGTGTGTAGCATATACAGCATGTGCACAGTGTGTGCAGTGTGTGTGTAGCATATACAGCATGTGCACAGTGTGTGCAGTGTGTGTGTAGCATATACAGCATGTGCACAGTGTGTAGTGTGTGTGTAGCATATACAGCATGTGCACAGCGTGTGTAGTGTGTGTGTAGCATATACAGCATGTGCACAGTGTGTGCAGTGTGTGTGTAGCATATACACCATGTGCACAGTGTGTGTAGTGTGTGTGTAGCATACACAGTATGTGCACAGCGTGTGTAGTGTGTAGCATGCACAGCATGTGCACAGTGTGTGTAGTGTGTGTGTAGCATATACAGCATGTGCACAGTGTGTGTAGTGTGTAGCATGCACAGCATGTGCACAGTGTGTGTAGTGTGTGTGTAGCATGTACACCATGTGCACAGTGTGTGTAGTGTGTGTGTAGCATATACAGCATGTGCACAATGTGTGTAGTGTGTAGCATGCACAGCATGTGCACAGTGTGTGCAGTGTGTGTGTAGCATATACAGCATGTGCACAGTGTGTGCAGTGTGTGTGTAGCATATACAGCATGTGCACAGTGTATGTAGTGTGTGTGTAGCATATACAGCATGTGCACAGTGTGTGCAGTGTGTGTGTAGCATGTACACCATGTGCACAGTGTGTGTAGTGTGTGTGTAGCATGTACAGCACGTGCACAGTGTGTGCAGTGTGTGTGTAGCATGTACAGCATGTGCACAGTGTGTGCAGTGTGTGTAGCATATAGAGCATGTGCACAGTGTGTGCAGTGTGTGTGTAGCATATACAGCATGTGCACAGTGTGTGCAGTGTGTGTGTAGCATGTACAGCATGTGCAGTGTGTGCAGTGTGTGTGTAGCATGTACAGCATGTGCACAGTGTGTGCAGTGTGTGTGTAGCATGTACAGCATGTGCAGTGTGTGCAGTGTGTGTGTAGCATGTACAGCATGTGCACAGTGTGTGCAGTGTGTGTGTAGCATATACAGCATGTGCACAGTGTGTGTAGTGTGTGTGTAGCATGTACAGCACGTGCACAGTGTGTGCAGTGTGTGTGTAGCATATACAGCATGTGCACAGTGTGTGTAGTGTGTGTGTAGCATATACAGCATGTGCAGTGTGTGCAGTGTGTGTGTAGCATGTACAGCATGTGCACAGTGTGTGTAGTGTGTGTGTAGCATATACAGCATGTGCACAGTGTGTGCAGTGTGTGAGTAGCATATACAGCATGTGCAGTGTGTGCAGTGTGTGTGTAGCATGTACAGCATGTGCACAGTGTGTGCAGTGTGTGTGTAGCATATACAGCATGTGCACAGTGTGTGTAGTGTGTGTGTAGCATGTACAGCATGTGCACAGTGTGTGCAGTGTGTGTGTAGCATATACAGCATGTGCAGTGTGTGTGTAGCATGTACAGCATGTGCACAGTGTGTGCAGTGTGTGTGTAGCATATAGAGCATGTGCACAGTGTGTGCAGTGTGTGTGTAGCATGTACAGCATGTGCACAGTGTGTGCAGTGTGTGTGTAGCATATACAGCATGTGCAGTGTGTGCAGTGTGTGTGTAGCATATACAGCATGTGCACAGTGTGTGTAGTGTGTGTGTAGCATGTACAGCATGTGCACAGTGTGTGCAGTGTGTGTGTAGCATATACAGCATGTGCAGTGTGTGCAGTGTGTGTGTAGCATGTACACCATGTGCACAGTGTGTGTGTAGCATGTACAGCATGTGCAGTGTGTGCAGTGTGTGTGTAGCATGTACACCATGTGCACAGTGTGTGCAGTGTGTGTGTAGCATGTACAGCATGTGCAGTGTGTGCAGTGTGTGTAGCATATACAGCATGTGCAGTGTGTGTAGTGTGTGTAGCATGTACAGCATGTGCAGTGTGTGTGTAGCATGTACAGCATGTGCACAGTGTGTAGTGTGTGTGTGTAGCATATACAGCATGTGCACAGTGTGTGTAGTGTGTGTGTAGCATATACAGCACGTGCACAGTGTGTGCAGTGTGTGTGTAGCATGTACAGCATGTGCACAGTGTGTGTAGTGTGTTTGTAGTATGCACAGCATGTGCACAGTGTGTGTAGTGCGTGTTGCATATACAGCATGTGCACAGTGTGTGTAGTGTGTGTGTAGCATATACAGCATGTGCAGTGTGTGCAGTGTGTGTGTAGCATATACAGCATGTGCACAGTGTGTGCAGTGTGTGTGTAGCATATACAGCATGTGCAGTGTGTGCAGTGTGTGTGTAGCATGTACAGCATGTGCACAGTGTGTGCAGTGTGTGTGTAGCATATACAGCATGT
>NC_072044.1:5876420-5888920 GCF_027791375.1 Indicator indicator | reverse complement strand
GTTAGGGGTTAGGGTTAGGGTTAGGGTTTGGGTTAGGTGTTAGGGTTAGGGTTAGTGTTTAGCTTTAGGGTTAGTTTTAGGTTTAGGGTGAGGTTAGGGTTAGGGTTAGGGTTAGGGTTAGGATTAGGGTTAGGGGTTATTTTTGGTTTTAGGGTTAGGGATAGGGTTAGGGTTTAGAGAAAGTTTTAGCGCTAGGGTTAGGGTTAGGGGTTAGGGTTAGGGTCAGGGTTAGGGTTTGGGTTTAGTGTTTAGGGTTTAGGGTTAGTGTTAGGGTTAGGGTTAGGGGATAGTTTTAGGGGTTAGGGTTAGGTTTGGGGTTAGGGGTTAGGGTTTAGGGTTAGGGTTAGGGTTTAGGATTTGCGTTAGGGTTAGGGTTAGTGTTAGGGTTTAGGGGTAGGATTAGGGTTAGCGTAGTGTTAGGGTTTAGGGTTAGGGTTAGAGTTAGGGTTAGGTTTAGGGTTAGGGTTGGGGTTGGGGATAGTGTTAGGGTTAGGGTTAGGGTTAGAGTTAGGGTTAGGGTTTGGGTTCAAGTTAAAGTTGGGGTTTGTGTTAGGGTTAGGGTTAGGGTTAAGGTTAGGGTTAAAGTTTAGGGTTGGGGTTACGAGTTAGGGGTTATGGTTAGAGTTAGGGTTTGGGTTAGGTGTTAGGGTTAGAGTTAGGGTTAGGATTAGGTTTTAGCTTTAGGGTTAAATTTAGGTTTAGGGTTAGGTTAGGGTTAGGCTTAGCAGTAGGGTTAGGGTTAGGGTTAGGGGTTAGAGTTAGGGTTAGGATTAGGGGTTAGGTTTAGGGTTAGCTTTAGGGGTTAGGGTTAGTGTTAGGGTTAATGTTGGAGTTAGGGTGAGGGTTAGTGTTGGGTTAGGGTTAGGGTTAGGGTTGGGATAGGTTTAGGGTTGGGTTTAGGGTTAGTGTTAGGGTAAGGGTTAAGGTTTAGGGTTAGGGGTTAGGGTTAATGGTATTGTTAGGGTTAGGGGTTAGGGTTAGGTTTAGGGTTAAATGTTAAGGTTAGGTTTAGGGCTTAAGTTTTAGGGTTACGGTTAGAGGTAGGAGTAGGGTTTACAGTTTGGTTAGAGTTAGTTGTTAGCGTTAGTGATTAGAGTTAGTGGTTAGGGTTCGAGGTTAGGGTTAGTGGTTAGGGTTAGTGTAAGGGTTAGTTGTCAGGGTAGGTGGTTAGTTTTAGGTTGGGGTTAGGGTTAGGGTTAGGTTTAGGGTTAGAGTTAGGGTTAGGGTTAGGGTTTAGGGTTAGAGGTTAGGGTTTAGGGTTAGGGTTAGGGTTGGGGTTGGGGTTGTGGTTAGGGGTTAGGGTTAGGGTAAGGGTTTAGGGTTAGGGTTTAGGGTTACGGTTAGGGGCTAGGGTTAGGGTTAGGGTTTAGGTTTAGGGTTAGGGCTAGGTCTAGGGTTAGGGTTAGGGTAGGGTTAGGGGTTAGGGTTAGGGTTTAGGGTTAGGGTTAGGGCTAGGGCTAGGGTTAGGGTTAGGGTAGGGTTAGGGGTTAGGGTTAGGGTTAGGGTTTAGTGTTAGGGTTTTGGGTTAGGGTTAGGGTTAGGGTTTGGGTTAGTGTTAGTGTTAGGATAGGATTAGGGTTAGGGGTTATTTTTTGTTTTATGGTTAGGGATAGGATTAGAGTTTAGGGAAAGGGTTAGGGTTAGGGTTAGAGTTAGGGGTTAGGGTTAGGGGTTAGAGTTAGGGTTAGGGTTAAGGTTAGGGTCAGGGTTAGGGTTAGGGTTAGGGTTCGGGTTTGGGTTTAGGCTTTAGGGTTTAGGGTTAGCGTTAGGGTTAGGCTTAGGAGTTATGGTTCGGAGTTAGTTTTAGTGTTGGGGTTAGGGGTAGGGGTAGGGTTAGGGTTAGGATTAGGTTTAGGGTTAGGGTTTAGGGTTCGGGTTAGGGTTAGGGTTAGCGTTAGGATTAGGTTAGGGTTAGGGTTAGTGTTTTGTGTTTAGGGTTAGGGTTAGTGTTAGGGTTAGGGTTAGGGTTGGGAGTAGTGTTAGTGTTAGGGTTTAGGGTTAGGGTTAGTGTTAGGATTTAGGGTTTAGGGTTTGGCTTAGGGGTAGGGTTAGGTTTAGGGTTAGGGGTAGGGTTAAGGTTAGGGCTAGGGTTAGGATTAGGGTTAGGCTTAGGGTTTAGGGTTAGGGGTAGGGTTTAGGGTTAGCCTTAGGGTTAGTGTTAGGGTTAGTGTTTAGGGTTAGGTTAGCGTTAGGGTTAGTGTTAAGGTTAGGTATATGGTAAGGGTCAGGTTTAGGGTTAGGGTTTAGAGGTAGTATTAGGGTTAGGGTTTAGAGTACGATTAGGGTTAGGATTAGTGTTAGGGTTTAGGGGTAGGATTAGGGTTAGGGTAGTGTTAGGGTTTAGGGTTAGGGTTAGAGTTAGGGTTAGGGTTGGGGATAGGGTTAGGGTTAGGGTTAGGGTTACGGTTAGGGTTAAGTTTGGGGTGTGTCGGTGTGAGCTGAAATTCCCCCCCCACCAACAATAACCAGGCTAGCCCAGTCTGGAAGCAAATGAAAAGCTGTATTTACAAGCAGAGTCTAAAATCTACAATGAAATGCAATGAATATATACAAATATAGAAAATTCACGACATTCACAAATATATACAATCAACAGAAAAAGCACAACCGATCTCCCTTTACTTCCCCCCAAGGGGACCCTCCCAAAGGGGCCTCCCTCTCTCCAGGAGCTTCCCCCCCAGACCCCCCTGGATAGAGAAGCAGAGTTTAGTTAGAGCAGAAAGTTGTTAACTTAGCTGCCAAGGTCAGTGTGTTATCTTCAGCCAGAAGAGAAGAAGAAACAGCAGCCAGACAGCCCAGCAACTGCCCCCACTGCCGAACGCAGAATGTGCCGAATGCCTACTTTGTTTTGGGTAATAGTTCTTAAACATTTCTATCTATCCAATGGAAGTGTTTAGAACAATCGTTATTTTGCTTTCTTACACCCAATAGTGACTTATTTACATTCTTTCACTTTCTCTGTTTTGAACTTTGCAAGGAAAAATTAAAAAGACAGTTTCAAACCATCACAGTCCACCCCTTCTAAACAATTCCATTGGCTGCTACTATCATTTATCTAACCTAAAATAATATCTACAACAATATCTGAATAAAGACCATAGTCCATTCCGGCTATTTCAGATGTAGATGATTGAAAAGAGTCAAATCACAGGAAAAACAGCAAACAGCTTGTTTCCTCGCAGATGGAGCGAAGAAAGGAACAGGGACTCTCAGGTGACTCAGGGCTCTCAGGGTTCGTGCACCGTAGATCTCATGGACTCTCCTCTTGTGCGCGATGCTGTATCTGCGCAACACTCTGAATTTTCTCAGCCAAAGTTAGATTTCTTTGTGGAATACACTGAATTTCACCACTTTCTTGCATCACCCAATAGGTGTGACCAGGACCTTCAGCAGAAACCACCCCTCGGACAGGTTTGGCCTCTCCTGAAGGAGAAAATACCCAAACAGTTTTGCCTAACAGATTCTTTTCTCTGATAACAGGAACTCTATCACCTTCCTCCTTTCGCAACAAATCTGATTGGGCAGGTCCAGCTCGATTCACTGAACCTCTACTATTCACCAACCAGGTTGCTTGTGCTAAATGTTTCTCCCAGTTTTTCAATGATCCACCCCCCATGGCTTTGAGAGTGGTTTTCAGCAAACCGTTGTAGCGTTCGAACTTCCCTGCAGCTGGTGCATAGTAGGGAATGTGGAATATCCACTCAATGCCGTGATCTTTGGCCCAGTTTTTTACAAGATTGTTCTTGAAATGAGTTCCATTGTCAATCCTCTCTGGAGTTCCGTGTCTCCACAGGATTTGTCTCTCCAGGCCAAGAATGGTGTTACGTGCAGTTGCATGAGGAACTGGATAAGTTTCCAGCCATCCAGTGCTTGCCTCTACCATAGTCAGCACATACTGCTTACCAGATGGAGAACGAGGTAGAGTGATGTAGTCAATCTGCCAGGCTTCACCATACTTGTACTTGGACCATCGGTCACCGTACCACAAGGGCTTGATCCGCTTTGCCTGCTTAATAGCAGCACAAATGTCACAGTCATGGATGACTTGTGTGATAGCATCCATGGAAACGTCAATGGATCTGTCACGAGCCCATCGTTAGGTTGCATCTCTGCCTTGATGTCCTGATGAGTCATGGGCCCACCGAGCTAAGAACAGCTCACCTCGGTGTTTCCAGTCAAGATCAGGATCAGGATCAGAGTTTGTGTCCACCTGGGAAACTCTTGCAGCTAGATCTGCCTGATGGTTGTGTTGTTGTTCTTCAGTAGCTTTGCTCTTAGGAATGTGAGCATCGATGTGTCTCACTTTCACTGGGATTCTCTCAATGCGAGCAGCAATGTCTTGCCACAGATCTGCAGCCCAGATAGGCTTTCCTTTTCTCTGCCAGCCATTCTTCTTCCAGTCTTTCAGCCAACCCCACAAGGCATTGGCTACCATCCACGAGTCAGTGTAGAGATAAAGCTTTGGCCATCTCTCACGTTCAGCTATGTTAAGAGCTAGCTGGACAGCTTTTACCTCTGCAAATTGACTGGATTCTCCTTCTCCATCTCTCGCTTCTGCAACTCTGCGCGTTGGGCTCCACACTGCAGATTTCCATCTCCGCTTGTTCCCAACAAGACGACAGGAACTGTCTGTGAACAAAGCATATCTCTTTTCATCATCAGACAGATCACTGTAAGGAGGAGCTTCCTCAACACGAGTTACTCTCTCCTCTGGAGGTTTAGCACAGCTTGTGCCTTCTGGCCAGTTTGTGATCACCTCCACCAAACCAGGCCTTTCGAGATTTCCCATTCGAGCTCTCTGTGTTATTAGAGCCATCCACTTAGACCAGGTAGCATCTGTTGCATGATGTGGTGAAGAACCTTTGCCTTTGAACATCCAATTCAGAACTGGCAATCTAGGAGCTAGAAGAAGTTGTGACTCAGTTCCAATCACTTCAGAAGCAGCTTTCACTCCTTCATAAGCAGCTAAAATCTCTTTCTCTGTTGGAGTGTAGTTTGCCTCTGAGCCTCTGTAGCCACGACCCCAGAAACCAAGAGGACGTCCTCGTGTCTCCCCTGGAGCTCTTTGCCATAAGCACCAGGTTGGGCCATTGTCACTCGCGGCCGTGTACAGAATGTTCTTAATGTCTGGACCAGTTCGGACAGGTCCCAGACCCATCGCTTGGACTACCTCTCGCTTGATCTGGTCAAAGGCTGCTTGTTGCTCAGGACCCCATTGGAAACTGTTTCTCTTTCGAGTCACATCATATAGAGGTTTCACAATCTGACTGTATCCAGGAATGTGCAGTCTCCAAAATCCCACTATGCCTAAGAAACGCAGAGTTTCTTTCTTGTTGATGGGATTTGCCATGGTGGAGACTCTGTTTATCACATCCATTGGGATGTGACGGCGACCGTCTTGCCACCGCACTCCCAGAAACTGGATTTCTCTGGCAGGTCCTTTCACCTTGTCTCGCTTGATAGCGAAACCAGCTTGCAAGAGAATGTCAAGGATTTTATTACCTTTCTCGAAGACTTCTTCAGCAGTCTCACCCCAGACGATGATGTCATCGATGAACTGAATGTGTTCTGGAGCTCCACCTTTCTCCAAAGCATCATGGATCACTGCATGGCAGATGGTTGAACTGTGAATCCACCGCTGGGGCAAACGATTGAATGTGTACTGAATGCCTCTCCAGGTGAAAGCAAACTGAGGCCTGCATTCCTCTGCTATGGGAATAGAGAAGAAAGCATTAGCAATGTCTATGGTAGCATACCATTTGGCCTGCTTGGATTCCAGCTCATATTGGAGTTCCATCATGTCTGGTACAGCTGCACTCATGGGTGGAGTTACTTCATTCAAGGCATGGAAATCAACTGTCAGACGCCACTCTCCATTCTGCTTTCTCACAGGCCAGATTGGACTGTTGAAAGGTGAATGAGTTTTGCTGATGACCTTCTGACTCTCCAACTGACGAATCAAGTTTTGAATGGGCACCAAAGAGTCACGGTTGGTTCTGTATTGTCTGTGATGCACAGTTTGAGAAGCAACCGGCAGCTTTACATCCTCTATCTCATGTTGTCCCACAACTGCAGATTCATCTGAAAGCTCAGGTCTAATGGACAACTTCAATTTTCCTCCATCAATTTCTACAGTTGCTATTCCAAAAGCCCATTTGTAACCCTTAGGGTCTTTAAAACGCCCTTCTCTCAGAAAGTCAATTCCCAAAATACAAGGTGCATTAGGACCTGTTACAATAGTATGTTTCTTCCACTGCTTCCCAGTTAAACTTATGTCAACCTCTATCTTAAACAACTCTTGAGATCCACCAGTGACTCCCTGAATAGTTATAGATTCTCCCCCTTGATAATTTGATGGTATTATGGTGCACTGAGCTCCTGTGTCAACCAAGGCCCTGTACTTCTGAAATTTTGAAGTGCCAGGCCACTGGATGTACACATCCCAATAGATTCTGTTATCTCCATTATCCCTTACCTCCCCCTGGCGGAAGGCAGGACACCCCTAATGGTGGGGATTACCTCCACATGTACAGCTGGCACAATGTCCAGCACCAGAATTAGGATCACTGTTGGAGCTATCAGAGTTGTTCTGGGAAACTGAGGAAGCGACAGCTACCCTCCTGGTATTGTTACCTTGGGCTCTGCCACTCTGCAGCTCCCGTAACCTCTTGAAAAGATCAGAAGTTGGTTGACCATCCCATCTGTTCATGTTCTCACCAAACTGATCACACAGAGTTATCCAGATACTGCCACGTGATTGCCTCTGCTGTCTGTTTTGGTTTGACCTATTCTGGAATGGCCTTCTTGGAGCACGTCTGTTCCTAACAGCTGAAACTTGTATCCATCTGGAGGAAGAGGAATTAGAATCATCCCCCTTCATCAAGTTGGATATGGAGGTTTTAAGTTCCTCCTTCAGCTCTTTCATGCAATTCTCCATCTTTCCAGACAGAGCTTCAATGGCTGAAACCAAAGAAGTACGTGCAAGACTATCCTCCAACTGCCTCATTTGGTCAGTGAAATGGCCAACAGTAGGAGGTGCTCCACCATAATTTCTTGCCACAATCCTGCTTGCCAGAATAGTGGCATAATTAGGAGGAGCAAGCTTAATGAGCTTTTTGGCAAGGCCTGTTCCAACAGGAATTTCATCAGGATTCAGAGTCTTATGATCTCCATACATTATTTCTCTCACAGCAAATTCTCTCAGATGCTTGATTCCCTCAGCTATTGTGGTCCAAGGCTTAGGGTTCCATGGTAAATCATCTCTGCTGGGGTACCTCAGCGAGACTGCCAGTAGGAGGCGTGCCCACAGAGAAACTTTACCAATGCACTTGCCTAGGTGCCTGTCTATGCCTGTATCCTTTGAGAGCATCCCCAACTGAGAGGCCGACTTGTCGCCTACCACCAATGCTGGGGCTCCCATATCAAAACACCTGGCTAGCCAAGACAGGACTGGCTCATTATCTCCTCTGATGTAATCCTTCCTCACATGTCTAATTTCCTGTCTGGGTGCATTAGCTGACTGTATGTCATCCTCCTCCTCCTCCTCATCATCATCCTGAGGTCGCTGTCCCCATAATCCTATTTTAATCCTCCGTTGAATTTCTTTGAGTTCAGAGGCACTACCAGCAGTTGCTAATCTACTAGGGTCTACATCCTGACCTACATTTCCATCATCCATGTGGGGTCTCAAGAGGTCTACCAGAGTTTTAAGGCTAACCCTCTCTTCCTCATCAGAAGGATCTTTCTTAACAGAGGGACCCTGAGTAGAAGGACCCTCATCTCCATCTGCACCATCTCCTGCAGCATCTGCATCTCCTCCTGCAGCTCCTTTGCGCTTTCTGGTGATAGTGGCAACCAAATTTACTGGCTTGGTTTTCACATTCACAGCAGAGTTGGAAGAGCAAGTAGCCTTATGTCTTTCTTGACACAGTGCTATCAGTAGCCATATGATTATTCCAAGAAGCAGCAAAATTAAGGCAAGCACAAGATATCTAGGGTACCACTGGTTACAAAGACCCTCTGTAGTTGTAAGAGGAGTAACAAACTCATATGTGTCTGCTAGCACATCCATAGTTGAGTTACCATAGCTTCTTAGCCCAATAAGACCACAACGGAATTCACCAACATTCAGTAACTTGTTCTTAACCCAAAGAAACGACTTATATGCCACATATCTCACAATCTTGTCTATCATGCAAGAAATGGCCCATCTGTAAACAATCACACCGATAATAGATGAAATAAAATTACTCAAAATCCAAAACAGCTTCATTTTGCTTCCTAATCTGAGCAGAAATAAATCACAAGCAATCGAGCCCCGAGTTGGAGCGTCAAAAAATAAAAAGTGTGTCGGTGTGAGCTGAAATTCCCCCCCCACCAACAATAACCAGGCTAGCCCAGTCTGGAAGCAAATGAAAAGCTGTATTTACAAGCAGAGTCTAAAATCTACAATGAAATGCAATGAATATATACAAATATATAAAATTCACGACATTCACAAATATATACAATCAACAGAAAAAGCACAACCGATCTCCCTTTACTTCCCCCCAAGGGGACCCTCCCAAAGGGGCCTCCCTCTCTCCCAGGAGCTTCCCCCCCAGACCCCCCTGGACAGAGAAGCAGAGTTTAGTTAGAGCAGAAAGTTGTTAACTTAGCTGCCAAGGTCAGTGTGTTATCTTCAGCCAGAAGAGAAGAAGAAACAGCAGCCAGACAGCCCAGCAACTGCCCCCACTGCCGAACGCAGAATGTGCCGAATGCCTACTTTGTTTTGGGTAATAGTTCTTAAACATTTCTATCTATCCAATGGAAGTGTTTAGAACAATCGTTATTTTGCTTTCTTACACCCAATAGTGACTTATTTACATTCTTTCACTTTCTCTGTTCTGAACTTTGCAAGGAAAAATTAAAAAGACAGTTTCAAACCATCACATGGGGTTAGTGTTAGGGTTAATGTTAGGGTTAGGGTTAAAGGTTATGTTTAGGGTTGGGGTTAGGGGTTAGGGGTTAGGGTTAGGGTTTGAGTTAGGTGTTACTGTTAGGGTTAGCGTTAGGGTTTAGCTTTAGGGTTAGTTTTAGGTTTAGGGTTACGTTAGGGTTAGGGTTAGGGTTAGGGTTAGGGTTAGGATGTAGGGTTTAGGGTTTGGCTTAGGGGTAGGGTTAGGTTTCGGGTTAGGGGTAGGGTTAAGGTTAGGGTTAGGGTTAGGATTAGGGATAGGATTAGGGTTAGGGCTAGGGTTAGGGTTAGGGTTAGGACGTAGGGTTTAGGGTTTGGCTTAGGGGTAGGGTTAGGTTTCGGGTTAGGGGTAGGGTTTAGGGTTAGGGTTAGGGTTAGGGATAGGGTTAGGGTTAGGGTTAGGGTTAGGGTTAGGATTTAGAGTTAGGGTTAGGGTTATGGTTAGGGTTTAGGGGTAGGATTAGGTTTAGGGTTAGTGTTAGGGTTTAGGGGTAGGATTAGGGTTAGGGTAGTGTTAGGGTTTAGGGTTAGTGTTAGAGTTAGGGTTAGGGTTAGGGTTAGGGTTGGGGTTGGGGATAGGGTTAGGGTTAGGGTTAGGGTTAGGGTTAAGGTTGGGGTTAGTGTTAGGGTTAATGTTAGGGTTAGGGTTAAAGTTTAAATTTAGGGTTGGTGTTAGGGGTTAGGGTTTGGGTTAGGTGTTAGGGTTAGTGTTTAGCTTTAGGGTTAGTTTTAGGTTTAGGGTTAGGTTAGGGTTAGGGTTAGGGTTAGGGTTAGGGTTAGGCTTAGGCTTAGGATTTAGGGTTTAGGGTTTGGCTTAGGGGTAGGATTAGGTTTCGGGTTAGTGGTAGGTTTAAGGTAACTGTTAGGGTTAGGATTAGGGTTAGGCTTAGGGTTTAGGGTTAGGGTTTAGGGTTAGTGTTAGGGTTAGTGTTAGGGTTAGGGTTTAGGGTTAGGGGTTAGGGTTAGGGTTAGTGTTAGGGTAAGTGTTAGGGTTAGGGTTGGGGTTAGGGTTTAGGGTTACAGTTAGGGTTAGGTTTAGTATTAGTGTTAGTGTTAGTATTAGGGTTAGGGTTAGGGTTTAGGTTTAGGATTAGGTTTAGTGTTAGGGTTAGGGTTAGGTTTAGGTTTAGGGTTAGGGTTAGGTTTAGGGTTAGGGTTAGGGTTAGGGTTAGGGTTTGGGTTTAGGGTTCAGGGTTTAGGGTTAGCGTTAGGGTTAGGGTTAGGAGTTACGGTTAGGGGTTAGGGATAGGGTTGGGGTTAGGGGTTAGTGTTAGGGTTAGGATTAGGGTTAGGGTTAGGGTTTAGGGTTAGGGTTTTGTGTTTAGGGTTATGGTTAGGGTTAGGGTTAGGGTTGGAAGTAGGGTTATGGTTAGCGTTTAGGGTTAGGGTTAGTGTTAGGGTTTAGAGTTAGGGTTAGGGTTAGGGTTAGGGTTTAGGTGTAGGATTAGGGTTAGGGTTAGTGTTAGGGCTTAGGGGTAGGATTGGGGTTAGGGTTAGTGTTAGGGTTTAGAGTTAGGGTTAGAGTAAGGTTTAGAGTTAGGGTTGGGGTTGGGGATAGGGTTAGGGTTAGGGTTAGGGCTAGGGTTAAGGTTGGGGTTAGTGTTAGGGTTAGGGGTAGGGTTAGGGTTAGTGTTAAAGGTTAAGTTTAGGTTTGGGGTTAGGGGTTAGGGATTAGGGTTAGGGTTAGGGTTTGGGTTAGCTCTTAGGGTTAGGGTTAGTGTTTAGCTTTAGGATTAGTTTTAGGTTTAGGGTTAGGTTAGGGTTATGGTTAGGATTAGGGTTAGGCCTTATTTTTGGTTTTAGGGTTAGGGATAGGGTTAAGGTTTAGGGAAAGGTTTAGGGTTAGGGTTAGGGTTAGGGGTTAGGGTTAGGGTCAGGGTTAGGGTTAGGGTTTGGGTTTAGACTTTACGGTTTAGGGTTAGTGTTAAGGTTAGGGTTAGGGGATAGTTTTAGGGGTTAGGTTTGGGGTTAGGGGTTAGGGTTTAGTGTTAGGGTTAGGATTTAGGGTTTGCGTTAGGTTTAGGGTTAGTATTAGGGTTTAGGGGTAGGATTATGGTTAGGGTAGTGTTAGGGTTTAGGGTTAGGGTTAGAGTTAGCGTTTTGGTTAGGGTTAGGGTTGGGGTTGGGGATAGGGTTAGGGTTAGGGTTAGGGTTCAAGTTAAAGTTGGGGTTTGTGTTAGGGTTAGGGCTAGGGTTAGGGTTAGGCTTAAATGTTAATTTTAGGTTTGGGGTTAGGGGTTACGGGTTATGGTTAGGGTTAGGGTTTTGGTTAGGTGTTAGGGTTAGGGTTAGGGTTAGGTTTTAACTTTAGGGTTAGATTTAGGTTTAGGGTTAGGTTAGGGTTAGGCTTAGCAGTAGGGTTAGGGTTAGGGTTAGGGGTTAGAGTTAGGGTTAGGATTAGGGGTTAGGTTTAGGATTAGCTTTAGTGGTTAGGGTTAATGTTAGGGTTAATGTTAGGTTTAGGGTGAGGGTTAGTGTTGGGTTAGGGTTAGGGTTACGGTTGGGATAGGTTTAGGGTTGGGTTTAGGGTTAGTGGTAGAGTTAAGGGTTAAGGTTTAGGGTTAGGGGTTAGGGTTAGTGTTATTGTTAGGGTTAGGGTTAGGGTTAGGGTTTAGTGTTATGGGTTAGGGTTTAGGGTTAGGGTTAGTGTTAGGGTTAGGGGTTAGGTTTAGGGTTGTGGTTGGGGTTGTGGTTAGGGGTTAGGGTTAGGGTAAGGGTGTAGGGTTAGGGGTTAGGGTTAGGGTTAGGGTTTAGGGTTAGGGTTAGGGCTAGGTCTAGGGTTAGGGTTAGGGTAGGGTTAGGGGTTAGGGTTAGGGCTTAGGGTTAGGGTTAGGGCTAGGGCTAGGGTTAGGGTTAGGGTTATGGTTAGGAGTTAGGGTTAGGGTTAGGGTTTAGGGTTAGAGTTAGGGTTAGGGTTAGTGGTTAGGGTTAGGGTTAGGGTTAGGGTTAGGGTTAGTGATTAGCGTTAGTGGTTAGGGTTAGGGTTAGGGTTAGGGTTTAGGGTTAGGGCTAGGTCTAGGGTTAGGGTTAGGGTAGGGTTAGGGGTTAGGGTTAGGGCTTAGGGTTAGGGTTAGGGCTAGGGCTAGGGTTAGGGTTACGGTTATGGTTAGGAGTTAGGGTTAGGGTTAGGGTTTAGGGTTAGAGTTAGGGTTAGGGTTAGTGGTTAGGGTTAGGGTTAGGGTTAGGGTTAGTGATTAGCGTTAGTGGTTAGGGTTGGGGGTTAGGGTTAGTGGTTAGGGTTAGTGTTAGGGTTAGTTGTCAGGGTAGGTGGTTAGTTTTAGGTTAGGGGTTAGGGTTAGGGTTAAGGTTAGGGTTTAGGGTTAGGAGTTAGGGTTTAGGGTTAGGGTTAGTGTTAGGGTTAGGGGTTAGGGTTAGGGTTGGGGTTGGGGTTGTGGTTAGGGGTTAGGGTTAGGGTAAGGGGTTAGGGTTAGGGTTTAGGGTTAGAGTTAGGGATTAGGGTTAGGGTTCAGGGTTAGGGTTAGGGCTAGGTCTAGGGTTAATGTTAGGGTAGGGTTAGGGGTTAGGGTTAGGGTTTAGGGTAAGG
>NC_072044.1:5868920-5871420 GCF_027791375.1 Indicator indicator | reverse complement strand
TAAAATTAGGGTTAGGGTTTGGGTTAGGTGTTAGGGTTAGGGTTAGGGTTAGGGTTTAGCTTTAGGGTTAGTTTTATGGTTAGGGTTAGGTTAGGCTTAGGGTTAGTGTTAGGGTTAGGGTTAGGGTTTAGGGTTAGGCTTAGCGTTAGGGTTAGGGTTAGGGGTTAGAGTTAGTTTTATGGTTAGGGTTAGGGGTAGTGTTAGGGTTAGGGTTTAGGCTTAGGGTTAGGGTTAGGTTATGGTTCGGGTTAGGGTTAGTGTTTAGGGTTAGCTTTAGGCTTAGGGTTAGGATTAGTGTTAGGGTTAGGGTTTAGGGTTAGGGTTAGGGTTAGTGTTATGTTTGGGGTTAGGGTTAAGGGTTAGGGTTAGTGTTTAGAGTTAGCTTTAGGGATAGGGTTAGGGTTAGGGTTACGAGTTAGGGTTAGGGTTTGGGGTTAGGGTTCGGGTTAGGTGTTAGGGTCAGGGTTAGGATTTAGGGTTAGTGTTAGGGTTAGGGGTAGGGTTATGGTTAGGCTTAGTGTTAGGATTATGGTTAGGGTTAGGGTTAGGATTATGGTTAGGTTTTAGGGTTAGGGTTAGGAATTAGGGTTAGGTTTAGGGTTAAGGTTTAGGGTTAGTCTTTAGGGTTAAGTTTAGTGTTAGGGTTAGGGGTTAGTGTTAGGGTTAGGGTTTTGCGGTTAGGGTTAGGGTTAGAGTTAGGGTTGGGTTAGGGTGAGCGTCAGGGTTAGGGGTTCGGGTTTGGGTAGGGTAACGAATAGGGTTAGTGTTAGTGTTAGGGATTAGAGTCAGGGTTAGGGTTTAGGGTTAGGGTTAGGTTTAGTGTAAGGGATTAGGGTTAGAGTTAGGGTTCGGGTTAGATTTAGGGTTTAGGTGTTATGGGTTAGGCGTTAGGGTTGTGGTTAGGGGTTAGTGTTAGGGGTTAGGTGTTACGGGTTTGGGGTTTTAGCTCTTCTGAGGAGAGGGAGTCTAAATGGAGGTTGCAATTCTGGGCTAGGTCTTTCCTGTCACCAGTTACAGCCATGTCTAAGGAGGTGGGAAAAAATTTGCTTTACAAGCCGCGCAGAGACAAATAAAAGCATTGGGTTTACACATCAAGGCAACATCCTAGCACCAAATTTCTTTCACCATTTGGTGTATTTTGAGGAGAGAGACTAAATGGAGCTTGCAATTCCGGCCTACCTCTTTCCTGTCACCAGTTACAGCCATGTCTAAGCAGGTGGAAAAAAGTTGCTTTACAAGAAGCAGAGACAAAGAAAAGCATTGGGGGTAACACATGAAAGGAATCTCCTATCACCAAATTTCTTTTGCCAGTTAGTGTATTTTGAGGAGAGAGACTAAATGGAGCTTGCAATTCTGGCCTAGCTCTTTCCTGTCACCAGTTACAGCCATGTCTAAGCAGGTGGAAAAAAGCTGCTTTACAAGCCGCACAGAGAAAAAGAAAAGCATGGGGGCTAACACATCAAGGGAACATCCTAGCACCAAATTTCTTTTGCCATTTAGTGTATTTTGAGGAGAGAGACTAAATGGAGCTTGCAATTCTGGCCTAGCTCTTTCCTGTCACCAGTTACAGCCATGTCTAAGCAGGTGGAAAAAAAGTTGCTTTGCAAGCTGCGCAGAGACAAAGAAAAGCCTTGGGTTTACGCATCAAGGGAACCTCCTAGCACCAAATTTTTTTTGCCATTTAGTGTATTTTGAGAAGAGAGACTAAATGGAGCTTGCAATTCTGGCCTAGCTCTTTCCTGTCACCAGTTACAGCCATGTCTAAACAGGTGGAAAAAAGTTGCTTTACAAGCTGCGCAGAGACAAAGAAAAGCCTTGGATCTACACAAAAAGGGAACCTCCTAGCACCAAATTTCTTTTGCCAATTAGTGTATTTTGAGGAGAGAGACTCAATGGAGCTTGCAATTCTGGCCTAGCTCTTTCCTGTCATCAGTTACAGCCATGTCTAAGCAGGTGGAAAAAAGTTGCTTTACAAGCCGCACAGAGACAAAGAAAAGCATTGGGGGCTAACACACGAAAGGAACCTCCTAGCACCAAATTTCTTTTGCCATTTAGTGTATTTTGAGGAGAGAGACTAAATGGAGCTTGCAATTCTGGCCTAGCTCTTTCCTGTCACCAGTTACAGCCATGTCTAAGCAGGTGGAAAAAAGTTGCTTTACAAGCCGCACAGAGACAAAGAAAAGCATGGGGGCTAACACATCAAGGGAACATCCTAGCACCAAATTTCTTTTGCCAATTAGTGTATTTTGAGGAGAGAGACTAAATGGAGCTTGCAATTCGGGCCTAGCTCTTTCCTGTCACCAGTTACAGCCATGTCTAAGCAGGTGGAAAAAAGCTGCTTTACAAGCCGCACAGAGACAAAGAAAAGCATGGGGGCTAACACATCAAGGGAACATCCTAGCACCAAATTTCTTTTGCCATTTAGTGTAGTTTGAGGAGAGAGACTAAATGGAGCTTGCAATTCTGGCCTAGCTCTTTCCTGTCACCAGTTACAGCCATG